>NC_080052.1:3340918-3655085 GCF_026212465.1 Amaranthus tricolor | reverse complement strand
TTGATCCTTCTTCATTCTTCATCGTTCATTCTTTAATGATCATTGATCCTAGTTCATTCTCCATCGTTCATTCTTCGTTGATCATTGATCCTTGTTCATTCTTCATCGTTCATTCTTAATTGATCATTGATACTTGTTTATTCTTCATCGTTCATTCTTCATTGTTCATTGATCCTGGTTCATTCTTCATTGTTCATTCTACATTTATCATTGATCCTTTTTCATTCTTCATCGTTCATTCTTCATTGATCATTGATCCTTGTTCATTCTTCATCGTTCATTCTTCATTTATCATTGATCCTTGTTCATTCTTCATTGATCATTGATCCTTGTTCATTCTTCATCGTTCATTCTTCATTGATCATTGATCCTTGTTCATTCTTCATCGTTCATTCTTCATTGATAATTGTTCCTTGTTCATTGTTCATCGTTCATTCCTCAATGATCATTGATCCTTGTTCATTCTTCATCGTTCATTCTTTATTTATCATTGATCCTTGTTTATTCTTCATCGTTCATTCTTCATTGATCATTATTCCTTGTTCATTCTTCATCGTTCATTCTTCATTGATCATTGATCCTATTTTATTCTTCATCATTCATTCTTTAATGATCATTGATCCTAGTTCATTCTTCATCGTTCATTCTTCATCGTTCATTGATCCTTGTTCATTCTTCATCGTTCATTCTTTAATGATCATTGATCCTAGTTCATTCTTTATTGATCATTGATCCTTGTTCATTCTTCATCGTTCATTCTTCATTGATCATTGATCCTTGTTCATTCTTCATCGTTCATTCTTCATTTATCATTGATCCTTGTTCATTCTTCATCGTTCATTCTTCTTTAATCATTGATCCTTGTTCATTCTTTATCGTTCATTCTTCATTGATCATTGATCCTTGTTCATTCTTCATCGTTCATTCTTCATTGATCATTGATCCTTGTTCATTCTTCATCGTTCATTCTTCATCGTTCATTCTTTAATGATCATTGATCCTAGTTCATTCTCCATCGTTCATTCTTCGTTGATCATTGATCCTTGTTCATTCTTCATCGTTCATTCTTAATTGATCATTGATACTTGTTTATTCTTCATCGTTCATTCTTCATTGTTCATTGATCCTTGTTCATTCTTCATTGTTCATTCTACATTTATCATTGATCCTTTTTCATTCTTCATCGTTCATTCTTCATTGATCATTGATCCTTGTTCATTCTTCATCGTTCATTCTTCATTTATCATTGATCCTTGTTCATTCTTCATTGATCATTGATCCTTGTTCATTCTTCATCGTTCATTCTTCATTGATCATTGATCCTTGTTCATTCTTCATCGTTCATTCTTCATTGATCATTGTTCCTTGTTCATTGTTCATCGTTCATTCCTCAATGATCATTGATCCTTGTTCATTCTTCATCGTTCATTCTTTATTTATCATTGATCCTTGTTTATTCTTCATCGTTCATTCTTCATTGATCATTATTCCTTGTTCATTCTTCATCGTTCATTCTTCATTGATCATTGATCCTATTTTATTCTTCATCATTCATTCTTTAATGATCATTGATCCTAGTTCATTCTTCATCGTTCATTCTTCATCGTTCATTGATCCTTGTTCATTCTTCATCGTTCATTCTTTAATGATCATTGATCCTAGTTCATTCTTTATTGATCATTGATCCTTGTTCATTCTTCATCGTTCATTCTTCATTGATCATTGATCCTTGTTCATTCTTCATCGTTCATTCTTCATTTATCATTGATCCTTGTTCATTCTTCATCGTTCATTCTGCTTTAATCATTGATCCTTGTTCATTCTTTATCGTTCATTCTTCATTGATCATTGATCCTTGTTCATTCTTCATCGTTCATTCTTCATTGATCATTGTTCCTTGTTCATTGTTCATCGTTCATTCCTCAATAATCATTGATCCTTGTTCATTTTTCATCGTTCATTCTTCATCGTTCATTCTTTATTGATCATTGATCCTTGTTCATTCTTCATCGTTCATTCTTCATTGATCATTGATCCTTGTTCATTCTTCATCGTTCATTCTTAATTGATCATTGATACTTGTTTATTCTTCATCGTTCATTCTTCATTGATCATTGATCCTTGTTCAATCTTCATCGTTCATTCTACATTTATCATTGATCCTTTTTCATTCTTCATCGTTCATTCTTCATTGATCATTGATACTTGTTCATTCTTCATCGTTCATTCTTCATTTATCATTGATCCTTGTTCATTCTTCATTGATCATTGATCCTTGTTCATTCTTCATCGTTCATTCTTCATTGATCATTGATCCTTGTTCATTCTTCATCGTTCATTCTTCATTGATCATTGTTCCTTGTTCATTGTTCATCGTTCATTCCTCAATGATCATTGATCCTTGTTCATTCTTCATCGTTCATTCTTTATTTATCATTGATCCTTGTTTATTCTTCATCGTTCATTCTTCATTGATCATTATTCCTTGTTCATTCTTCATCGTTCATTCTTCATTGATCATTGATCCTATTTTATTCTTCATCATTCATTCTTTAATGATCATTGATCCTAGTTCATTCTTCATCGTTCATTGATCCTTGTTCATTCTTCATCGTTCATTCTTTAATGATCATTGATCCTAGTTCATTCTTTATTGATCATTGATCCTTGTTCATTCTTCATCGTTCATTCTTCATTGATCATTGATCCTTGTTCATTCTTCATCGTTTATTCTTCATTTATCATTGATCCTTGTTCATTCTTCATCGTTCATTCTTCTTTAATCATTGATCCTTGTTCATTCTTTCTCGTTCATTCTTCATTGATCATTGATCCTTGTTCATTCTTCATCGTTCATTCTTCATTGATCATTGATCCTTGATCATTCTTCATCGTTCATTCTTCATTGATCATTGATCCTTGTTCATTGTTCATTGTTCATTCCTCAATGATCATTGATCCTTGTTCGTTCTTCATTGTTCATTCTTCATTGATCATTGATCCTATTTTATTCTTCATCATTCATTCTTTAATGATCATTGATCCTAGTTCATTCTTCATCGTTCATTCTTCATCGTTCATTGATCCTTGTTCATTCTTCATTGATCATTGATCCTTGTTCATTCTTCATGGTTCATTCTTCATTGATCATTGATCCTTGTTCATTCTTCATCGTTCATTCTTCATTTATCATTGATCCTTGTTCATTCTTCATGGTTCATTCTTCATTGATCATTGATCCTTGTTCATTCTTCATCGTTCATTCTTCATTGATCATTGATCCTTGTTTATTCTTCATCGTTCATTCTTCATTGATCATTAATCCTTGTTCATTCATCATCGTTCATTCTACATTTATCATTGATCCTTTTTCATTCTTCATCGTTCATTCTTCATTGATCATTGATCCTTGTTCATTCTTCATCGTTCATTCTTCATTTATCATTGATCCTTGTTCATTCTTCATGGTTCATTCTTCATTGATCATTGATCCTTGTTCATTCTGCATCGTTCATTCTTCATTGATCATTGATCCTTGTTCATTCTTCATCGTTCATTCTTCATTGATCATTGTTCCTTGTTCATTGTTCATCGTTCATTCCTCAATGATCATTGATCCTTGTTCATTCTTCATCGTTCATTCTTTATTTATCATTGATCCTTGTTTATTCTTCATCGTTCATTCTTCATTGATCATTATTCCTTGTTCATTCTTCATCGTTCATTCTTCATTGATCATTGATCCTATTTTATTCTTCATCATTCATTCTTTAATGATCATTGATCCTAGTTCATTTTTCATCGTTCATTCTTCATCGTTCATTGATCCTTGTTCATTCTTCATCGTTCATTCTTTAATGATCATTGATCCTAGTTCATTCTTTATTGATCATTGATCCTTGTTCATTCTTCATCGTTCATTCTTCATTGATCATTGATCCTTGTTCATTCTTCATCGTTCATTCTTCATTTATCATTGATCCTTGTTCATTCTTCATCGTTCATTCTTCTTTAATCATTGATCCTTGTTCATTCTTTATCGTTCATTCTTCATTGATCATTGATCCTTGTTCATTCTTCATCGTTCATTCTTCATTGATCATTGTTCCTTGTTCATTGTTCATCGTTCATTCCTCAATGATCATTGATCCTTGTTCATTTTTCATCGTTCATTCTTCATCGTTCATTCTTTATTGATCATTTATCCTTGTTCATTCTTCATCGTTCATTCTTCATTGATCATTGATCCTTGTTCATTCTTCATCGTTCATTCTTAATTGATCATTGATACTTGTTTATTCTTCATCGTTCATTCTTCATTGATCATTGATCCTTGTTCATTCTTCATCGTTCATTCTTCATTGATCATTGATCCTATTTTATTCTTCATCATTCATTCTTTAATGATCATTGATCCTAGTTCATTCTTCATCGTTCATTCTTCATCGTTCATTGATCCTTGTTCATTCTTCATTGATCATTGATCCTTGTTCATTCTTCATTGTTCATTGTTCATTGATCATTGATCCTTGTTCATTCTTGATTGTTCATTCTTCATTTATCATTGATCCTTGTTCATTCTTCATGGTTCATTCTTCATTGATCATTGATCCTTGTTCATTCTTCATCGTTCATTCTTCATTGATCATTGATCCTTGTTTATTCTTCATCGTTCATTCTTCATTGATCATTAATCCTTGTTCATTCTTCATCGTTCATTCTACATTTATCATTGATCCTTTTTCATTCTTCATCGTTCATTCTTCATTGATCATTGATCCTTGTTCATTCTTCATCGTTCATTCTTCATTTATCATTGATCCTTGTTCATTCTTCATTGATCATTGATCCTTGTTCATTCTGCATCGTTCATTCTTCATTGATCATTGATCCTTGTTCAATCTTCATCGTTTATTCTTCATTGATCATTGTTCCTTGTTCATTGTTCATCGTTCATTCCTCAATGATCATTGATCCTTGTTCATTCTTCATCGTTCATTCTTTATTTATCATTGATCCTTGTTTATTCTTCATCGCTCATTCTTCATTGATCATTATTCCTTGTTCATTCTTCATCGTTCATTCTTCATTGATCATTGATCCTATTTTATTCTTCATCATTCATTCTTTAATGATCATTGATCCTAGTTCATTTTTCATCGTTCATTCTTCATCGTTCATTGATCCTTGTTCATTCTTCATCGTTCATTCTTTAATGATCATTGATCCTAGTTCATTCTTTATTGATCATTGATCCTTGTTCATTCTTCATCGTTCATTCTTCATTGATCATTGATCCTTGTTCATTCTTCATCGTTCATTCTTCATTTATCATTGATCCTTGTTCATTCTTCATCGTTCATTCTTCTTTAATCATTGATCCTTGTTCATTCTTTATCGTTCATTCTTCATTGATCATTGATCCTTGTTCATTCTTCATCGTTCATTCTTCATTGATCATTGTTCCTTGTTCATTGTTCATCGTTCATTCCTCAATGATCATTGATCCTTGTTCATTTTTCATCGTTCATTCTTCATCGTTCATTCTTTATTGATCATTGATCCTTGTTCATTCTTCATCGTTCATTCTTCATTGATCATTGATCCTTGTTCATTCTTCATCGTTCATTCTTCATTTATCATTGATCCTTGTTCATTCTTCATCATTCATTCTTCATTGATCATTGATCTTTGTTCATTCTTCATCGTTAATTCTTCATTGATCATTGATCCTTGTCCATTCTTCATTGTTCATTGTTCATTTATCATTGATTCTTGTTCATTCTTCATCGTTCATTGTTCATTTATCATTGATCGTTGTTCATTCTTCATCGTTCATTCTTTATTGATCATTGATCCTTGTTCATTCTTCATCGTTCATTCTTCATTGATCATTGATCTTTGATCATTCTTCATCGTTCATTCTTCATTGATCATTGATCCTTGTTCATTGTTCATTGTTCATTCCTCAATGATCATTGATCCTTGTTCATTCTTCATTGTTCATTCTTCATTGATCATTGATCCTATTTTATTCTTCATCATTCATTCTTTAATAATAAAAATAATAATAATAATAATAATTAATAACAATAATAATAATAATAATAATAATAATAATAACAATCAGAATAATAATGATAATATTAACAATAATAAAATGACAATAATAAAAATAACAACAATAACAACAACAACAACAACAACAACAATAATAATAATAATAATAATAATAATAATAATAATAATAATAATAATAATAATAATAATAATAATAATAATAATAATAATAATAATAATAATCACAATAATGATAACAATAAAGATAATAATAATAATAATAATAATAATAATAATAATAATAATTATTATTATTATTATAATAATAATAATAATAATAATAATAATAATAATAATAATAAAGAAAATGATAATAAGAATCACAATAATAATAATAATAATAATAATAATCATAATAATAATAATAATAATAATAATAATAATAATAATAATAATAATAATAATAATAATAATAATAACAATAATAATAACAATCAGAATAATAATGATAATAATAACAATAATAAAATGACAATAATAACAATAACAACAATAATAACAACAACAACAATAATAATAATATTAATAATAATAAAAATAATAATAATAATAATAATAATAATAATAATAATAATAATAATAATAATAATAATAATAATAATAATAATAATAAGAAAAATAATTATAAGAATCACAATAATAATAATAATAATAATAATAATAATAATAATAATAATAATAATAATAATAATAATAATAATAATAATAATAATAATAACAATAATAATAACAATAACAACAATAACAATTACAATAAGAATAACAATAATAATAACAATAATAATAATAATAATAATAATAATAATAATAATAATAATAATAATAATAATAATAATAATAATAATAATAATAATAATAATAACAATAACAATAACAATAAGAATAACAATAATAATAACAATAATAATAATAATAATAATAATAATAATAATAATAATAATAATAATAATAATAATAACAATAACAATAACAATAACAATAACAATAATAATAACAATAACAACAACAACAACAACAACAACAACAACAACAACAATAATAATAATAACAAGGATGATCATTGATCCTTTGTTCGTTCATTGATCCTTGTTCATTTTTCATCGTTCATTCTGCATTGATCATTGATCTTTGTTCATTCTTCATTGTTCATTCTTCATTGATCATTGATCCTAGTTCATTCTTCATCGTTCATTCTTCATTTATCATTGATCCTTGTTCATTCTTCATCGTTCATTCTTCATTGATCATTGATCCTTGTTCATTCTTCATCGTTCAATCTTCATTGATCATTAATCCTTGTTCATTCTTCATCTTTCATTCCTCAATGATCATTGATCCTTGTTCATTCTTCATCGTTCATTCTTCATTTATCATTGATCCTTGTTCATTCTTCATCGTTCATTCTTCTTTAATCATTGATCCTTGTTCATTCTTCATCGTTCATTCTTCTTTGATCATTGATCCTTGTTCATTCTTCATCGTTCTTTCTTCATTGATCATTGTTCCTTGTTCATTGTTCATCGTTCATTCCTCAAAGATCATTGATCCTTGTTCATTCTTCATCGTTCATTCTTTATTTATCATTGATCCTTGTTTATTCTTCATCGTTCATTCTTCATTGATCATTATTCCTTGTTCATTCTTCATCGTTCATTCTTCATTGATCATTGATCCTTGTTCATTCTTCATCGTTGATTCTTCATTGACTATTGATCTTATTTCATTCTTCATCGTTCATTCTTCATTGATCATTGATCCTTGTTCATTGTTCATTGTTCATTCCTCAATGATCATTGATCCTTGTTCATTCTTCATCGTTCATTCTTCATTGATCATTGATCCTATTTTATTCTTCATCATTCATTCTTTAATGATCATTGATCCTAGTTCATTCTTCATCGTTCATTCTTCATCGTTCATTGATCCTTGTTCATTCTTCATCGTTCATTCTTCATTGATCATTGATCCTTGTTCATTCTTCATTGTTCATTGTTCATTGATCATTGATCCTTGTTCATTCTTCATCGTTTATTCTTCATCGTTCATTGATCCTTGTTCATTCTTCATCGTTCATTCTTCATTGATCATTGATCCTTGTTCATTCTTCATCGTTCATTCTTCATTTATCATTGATCCTTGTTCATTCTTCATTGATCATTGATCCTTGTTCATTCTTCATCGTTCATTCTTCATTGATCATTGATCCTTGTTCATTCTTCATCGTTCATTCTTCATTGATCATTGTTCCTTGTTCATTGTTCATCGTTCATTCCTCAATGATCATTGATCCTTGTTCATTCTTCATCGTTCATTCTTTATTTATCATTGATCCTTGTTTATTCTTCATCGTTCATTCTTCAATGATCATTATTCCTTGTTCATTCTTCATCGTTCATTCTTCATTGATCATTGATCCTTGTTCATTCTTCATCGTTCATTATTCATTGATCATTGATCCTTGTTCATTCTTTATCGTTCATTCTTTATTGATCATTGATCCTTGTTCATTCTTCATCGTTCATTCTTCATTAATCATTGATCCTATTTTATTCTTCATCGTTCATTTTTTAATATTCATTGATCCTAGTTCATTCTTCATCGTTCATTCTTGATCGTTCATTGATCCTTCTTCATTCTTCATCGTTCATTCTTTAATGATCATTGATCCTAGTTCATTCTCCATCGTTCATTCTTCGTTGATCATTGATCCTTGTTCATTCTTCATCGTTCATTCTTAATTGATCATTGATACTTGTTTATTCTTCATCGTTCATTCTTCATTGTTCATTGATCCTGGTTCATTCTTCATTGTTCATTCTACATTTATCATTGATCCTTTTTCATTCTTCATCGTTCATTCTTCATTGATCATTGATCCTTGTTCATTCTTCATCGTTCATTCTTCATTTATCATTGATCCTTGTTCATTCTTCATTGATCATTGATCCTTGTTCATTCTTCATCGTTCATTCTTCATTGATCATTGATCCTTGTTCATTCTTCATCGTTCATTCTTCATTGATAATTGTTCCTTGTTCATTGTTCATCGTTCATTCCTCAATGATCATTGATCCTTGTTCATTCTTCATCGTTCATTCTTTATTTATCATTGATCCTTGTTTATTCTTCATCGTTCATTCTTCATTGATCATTATTCCTTGTTCATTCTTCATCGTTCATTCTTCATTGATCATTGATCCTATTTTATTCTTCATCATTCATTCTTTAATGATCATTGATCCTAGTTCATTCTTCATCGTTCATTCTTCATCGTTCATTGATCCTTGTTCATTCTTCATCGTTCATTCTTTAATGATCATTGATCCTAGTTCATTCTTTATTGATCATTGATCCTTGTTCATTCTTCATCGTTCATTCTTCATTGATCATTGATCCTTGTTCATTCTTCATCGTTCATTCTTCATTTATCATTGATCCTTGTTCATTCTTCATTGATCATTGATCCTTGTTCATTCTTCATCGTTCATTCTTCATTGATCATTGATCCTTGTTCATTCTTCATCGTTCATTCTTCATTGATCATTGTTCCTTGTTCATTGTTCATCGTTCATTCCTCAATGATCATTGATCCTTGTTCATTCTTCATCGTTCATTCTTTATTTATCATTGATCCTTGTTTATTCTTCATCGTTCATTCTTCAATGATCATTATTCCTTGTTCATTCTTCATCGTTCATTCTTCATTGATCATTGATCCTTGTTCATTCTTCATCGTTCATTATTCATTGATCATTGATCCTTGTTCATTCTTTATCGTTCATTCTTTATTGATCATTGATCCTTGTTCATTCTTCATCGTTCATTCTTCATTAATCATTGATCCTATTTTATTCTTCATCGTTCATTTTTTAATATTCATTGATCCTAGTTCATTCTTCATCGTTCATTCTTGATCGTTCATTGATCCTTCTTCATTCTTCATCGTTCATTCTTTAATGATCATTGATCCTAGTTCATTCTCCATCGTTCATTCTTCGTTGATCATTGATCCTTGTTCATTCTTCATCGTTCATTCTTAATTGATCATTGATACTTGTTTATTCTTCATCGTTCATTCTTCATTGTTCATTGATCCTGGTTCATTCTTCATTGTTCATTCTACATTTATCATTGATCCTTTTTCATTCTTCATCGTTCATTCTTCATTGATCATTGATCCTTGTTCATTCTTCATCGTTCATTCTTCATTTATCATTGATCCTTGTTCATTCTTCATTGATCATTGATCCTTGTTCATTCTTCATCGTTCATTCTTCATTGATCATTGATCCTTGTTCATTCTTCATCGTTCATTCTTCATTGATCATTGTTCCTTGTTCATTGTTCATCGTTCATTCCTCAATGATCATTGATCCTTGTTCATTCTTCATCGTTCATTCTTTATTTATCATTGATCCTTGTTTATTCTTCATCGTTCATTCTTCATTGATCATTATTCCTTGTTCATTCTTCATCGTTCATTCTTCATTGATCATTGATCCTATTTTATTCTTCATCATTCATTCTTTAATGATCATTGATCCTAGTTCATTCTTCATCGTTCATTCTTCATCGTTCATTGATCCTTGTTCATTCTTCATCGTTCATTCTTTAATGATCATTGATCCTAGTTCATTCTTTATTGATCATTGATCCTTGTTCATTCTTCATCGTTCATTCTTCATTGATCATTGATCCTTGTTCATTCTTCATCGTTCATTCTTCATTTATCATCGATCCTTGTTCATTCTTCATCGTTCATTCTTCTTTAATCATTGATCCTTGTTCATTCTTTATCGTTCATTCTTCATTGATCATTGATCCTTGTTCATTCTTCATCGTTCATTCTTCATTGATCATTGATCCTTGTTCATTCTTCATCGTTCATTCTTCATCGTTCATTCTTTATTGATCATTGATCCTTGTTCATTCTTCATCTTTCATTCTTCATTGATCATTGATCCTTGTTCATTCTTCATCGTTCATTCTTAATTGATCATTGATACTTGTTTATTCTTCATCGTTCATTCTTCATTGATCATTGATCCTTGTTCAATCTTCATCGTTCATTCTACATTTATCATTGATCCTTTTTCATTCTTCATCGTTCATTCTTCATTGATCATTGATCCTTGTTCATTCTTCATCGTTCATTCTTCATTTATCATTGATCCTTGTTCATTCTTCATTGATCATTGATCCTTGTTCATTCTTCATCGTTCATTCTTCATTGATCATTGATCCTTGTTCATTCTTCATCGTTCATTCTTCATTGATCATTGTTCCTTGTTCATTGTTCATCGTTCATTCCTCAATGATCATTGATCCTTGTTCATTCTTCATCGTTCATTCTTTATTTATCATTGATCCTTGTTTATTCTTCATCGTTCATTCTTCATTGATCATTATTCCTTGTTCATTCTTCATCGTTCATTCTTCATTGATCATTGATCCTATTTTATTCTTCATCATTCATTCTTTAATGATCATTGATCCTAGTTCATTCTTCATCGTTCATTCTTCATCGTTCATTGATCCTTGTTCATTCTTCATCGTTCATTCTTTAATGATCATTGATCCTAGTTCATTCTTTATTGATCATTGATCCTTGTTCATTCTTCATCGTTCATTCTTCATTGATCATTAATCCTTGTTCATTCTTCATCGTTTATTCTTCATTTATCATTGATCCTTGTTCATTCTTCATCGTTCATTCTTCTTTAATCATTGATCCTTGTTCATTCTTTCTCGTTCATTCTTCATTGATCATTGATCATTGTTCATTCTTCATCGTTCATTCTTCATTGATCATTGTTCCTTGTTCATTGTTCATCGTTCATTCCTTAATGATCATTGATCCTTGTTCATTTTTCATCGTTCATTCTTCATTGTTCATTCTTTATTGATCATTGATCCTTGTTCATTCTTCATCGTTCATTCTTCATTGATCATTGATCCTTGTTCATTCTTCATCGTTCATTCTTCATTTATCATTGATCCTTGTTCATTCTTCATCATTCATTCTTCATTGATCATTGATCTTTGTTCATTCTTCATCGTTAATTCTTCATTGATCATTGATCCTTGTCCATTCTTCATCGTTCATTGTTCATTTATCATTGATTCTTGTTCATTCTTCATCGTTCATTGTTCATTTATCATTGATCGTTGTTCATTCTTCATCGTTCATTCTTTATTGATCATTGATCCTTGTTCATTCTTCATCGTTCATTCTTCATTGATCATTGATCCTTGTTCATTCTTCATCGTTCATTCTTCATTTATCATTGATCCTTGTTCATTCTTCATCATTCATTCTTCATTGATCATTTATCTTTGTTCATTCTTCATCGTTAATTCTATATTGATCATTGATCCTTGTCCATTCTTCATTGTTCATTGTTCATTTATCATTGATTCTTGTTCATTCTTCATCGTTCATTGTTCATTTATCATTGATCGTTGTTCATTCTTCATCGTTCATTCTTTATTGATCATTGATCCTTGTTCATTCTTCATCGTTCATTCTTCATTGATCATTGATCCTTGATCATTCTTCATCGTTCATTCTTCATTGATCATTGATCCTTGTTCATTGTTCATTGTTCATTCCTCAATGATCATTGATCCTTGTTCATTCTTCATTGATCATTGATCCTATTTTATTCTTCATCATTCATTCTTTAATGATCATTGATCCTAGTTCATTCTTCATCGTTCATTGATCCTTGTTCATTCTTCATCGTTCATTCTTCATTGATCATTGATCCTTGTTCATTCTTCATTGTTCATTCTTCATTGATCATTGATCCTTGTTCATTCTTCATCGTTCATTCTTCATTTATCATTGATCCTTGTTCATTCTTCATGGTTCATTCTTCATTGATCATTGATCCTTGTTCATTCTTCATCGTTCATTCTTCATTGATCATTGATCCTTGTTTATTCTTCATCGTTCATTCTTCATTGATCATTAATCCTTGTTCATTCTTCATCGTTCATTCTACATTTATCATTGATCCTTTTTCATTCTTCATCGTTCATTCTTCATTGATCATTGATCCTTGTTCATTCTTCATCGTTCATTCTTCATTTATCATTGATCCTTGTTCATTCTTCATTGATCATTGATCCTTGTTCATTCTGCATCGTTCATTCTTCATTGATCATTGATCCTTGTTCATTCTTCATCGTTCATTCTTCATTGATCATTGTTCCTTGTTCATTGTTCATCGTTCATTCCTCAATGATCATTGATCCTTGTTCATTCTTCATCGTTCATTCTTTATTTATCATTGATCCTTGTTTATTCTTCATCGTTCATTCTTCATTGATCATTATTCCTTGTTCATTCTTCATCGTTCATTCTTCGTTGATCATTGATCCTATTTTATTCTTCATCATTCATTCTTTAATGATCATTGATCCTAGTTCATTCTTCATCGTTCATTCTTCATCGTTCATTGATCCTTGTTCATTCTTCATCGTTCATTCTTTAATGATCATTGATCCTAGTTCATTCTTTATTGATCATTGATCCTTGTTCATTCTTCATCGTTCATTCTTCATTGATCATTGATCCTTGTTCATTCTTCATCGTTCATTCTTCATTTATCATTGATCCTTGTTCATTCTTCATCGTTCATTCTTCTTTAATCATTGATCCTTGTTCATTCTTTATCGTTCATTCTTCATTGATCATTGATCCTTGTTCATTCTTCATCGTTCATTCTTCATTGATCATTGTTCCTTGTTCATTGTTCATCGTTCATTCCTCAATGATCATTGATCCTTGTTCATTTTTCATCGTTCATTCTTCATCGTTCATTCTTTATTGATCATTGATCCTTGTTCATTCTTCATCGTTCATTCTTCATTGATCATTGATCCTTGTTCATTCTTCATCGTTCATTCTTAATTGATCATTGATAGTTGTTTATTCTTCATCGTTCATTCTTCATTGATCATTGATTCTTGTTCAATCTTCATCGTTCATTCTACATTTATCATTGATCCTTTTTCATTCTTCATCGTTCATTCTTCATTGATCATTGATCCTTGTTCATTCTTCATCGTTCATTCTTCATTTATCATTGATCCTTGTTCATTCTTCATCGTTCATTCTTCATTGATCATTGATCCTTGTTCATTCTTCATTGTTCATTGTTCATTGATCATTGATCCTTGTTCATTCTTCATCGTTTATTCTTCATCGTTCATTGATCCTTGTTCATTCTTCATCGTTCATTCTTCATTGATCATTGATCCTTGATCATTCTTCATCGTTCATTCTTCATTGATCATTGATCCTTGTTCATTGTTCATTGTTCATTCCTCAATGATCATTGATCCTTGTTCATTCTTCATTGATCATTGATCCTATTTTATTCTTCATCATTCATTCTTTAATGATCATTGATCCTAGTTCATTCTTCATCGTTCATTGATCCTTGTTCATTCTTCATCGTTCATTCTTCATTGATCATTGATCCTTGTTCATTCTTCATTGTTCATTCTTCATTGATCATTGATCCTTGTTCATTCTTCATCGTTCATTCTTCATTTATCATTGATCCTTGTTCATTCTTCATGGTTCATTCTTCATTGATCATTGATCCTTGTTCATTCTTCATCGTTCATTCTTCATTGATCATTGATCCTTGTTTATTCTTCATCGTTCATTCTTCATTGATCATTAATCCTTGTTCATTCTTCATCGTTCATTCTACATTTATCATTGATCCTTTTTCATTCTTCATCGTTCATTCTTCATTGATCATTGATCCTTGTTCATTCTTCATCGTTCATTCTTGATTTATCATTGATCCTTGTTCATTCTTCATTGATCATTGATCCTTGTTCATTCTGCATCGTTCATTCTTCATTGATCATTGATCCTTGTTCATTCTTCATCGTTCATTCTTCATTGATCATTGTTCCTTGTTCATTGTTCATCGTTCATTCCTCAATGATCATTGATCCTTGTTCATTCTTCATCGTTCATTCTTTATTTATCATTGATCCTTGTTTATTCTTCATCGTTCATTCTTCATTGATCATTATTCCTTGTTCATTCTTCATCGTTCATTCTTCGTTGATCATTGATCCTATTTTATTCTTCATCATTCATTCTTTAATGATCATTGATCCTAGTTCATTCTTCATCGTTCATTCTTCATCGTTCATTGATCCTTGTTCATTCTTCATCGTTCATTCTTTAATGATCATTGATCCTAGTTCATTCTTTATTGATCATTGATCCTTGTTCATTCTTCATCGTTCATTCTTCATTGATCATTGATCCTTGTTCATTCTTCATCGTTCATTCTTCATTTATCATTGATCCTTGTTCATTCTTCATGGTTCATTCTTCATTGATCATTGATCCTTGTTCATTCTTCATCGTTCATTCTTCATTGATCATTGATCCTTGTTTATTCTTCATCGTTCATTCTTCATTGATCATTAATCCTTGTTCATTCTTCATCGTTCATTCTACATTTATCATTGATCCTTTTTCATTCTTCATCGTTCATTCTTCATTGATCATTGATCCTTGTTCATTCTTCATCGTTCATTCTTCATTTATCATTGATCCTTGTTCATTCTTCATTGATCATTGATCCTTGTTCATTCTGCATCGTTCATTCTTCATTGATCATTGATCCTTGTTCATTCTTCATCGTTCATTCTTCATTGATCATTGTTCCTTGTTCATTGTTCATCGTTCATTCCTCAATGATCATTGATCCTTGTTCATTCTTCATCGTTCATTCTTTTTTTATCATTGATCCTTGTTTATTCTTCATCGTTCATTCTTCATTGATCATTATTCCTTGTTCATTCTTCATCGTTCATTCTTCGTTGATCATTGATCCTATTTTATTCTTCATCATTCATTCTTTAATGATCATTGATCCTAGTTCATTCTTCATCGTTCATTCTTCATCGTTCATTGATCCTTGTTCATTCTTCATCGTTCATTCTTTAATGATCATTGATCCTAGTTCATTCTTTATTGATCATTGATCCTTGTTCATTCTTCATCGTTCATTCTTCATTGATCATTGATCCTTGTTCATTCTTCATCGTTCATTCTTCATTTATCATTGATCCTTGTTCATTCTTCATCGTTCATTCTTCTTTAATCATTGATCCTTGTTCATTCTTTATCGTTCATTCTTCATTGATCATTGATCCTTGTTCATTCTTCATCGTTCATTCTTCATTGATCATTGTTCCTTGTTCATTGTTCATCGTTCATTCCTCAATGATCATTGATCCTTGTTCATTTTTCATCGTTCATTCTTCATCGTTCATTCTTTATTGATCATTGATCCTTGTTCATTCTTCATCGTTCATTCTTCATTGATCATTGATCCTTGTTCATTCTTCATCGTTCATTCTTAATTGATCATTGATAGTTGTTTATTCTTCATCGTTCATTCTTCATTGATCATTGATTCTTGTTCAATCTTCATCGTTCATTCTACATTTATCATTGATCCTTTTTCATTCTTCATCGTTCATTCTTCATTGATCATTGATCCTTGTTCATTCTTCATCGTTCATTCTTCATTTATCATTGATCCTTGTTCATTCTTCATCGTTCATTCTTCATTGATCATTGATCCTTGTTCATTCTTCATTGTTCATTGTTCATTGATCATTGATCCTTGTTCATTCTTCATCGTTTATTCTTCATCGTTCATTGATCCTTGTTCATTCTTCATCGTTCATTCTTCATTGATCATTGATCCTTGATCATTCTTCATCGTTCATTCTTCATTGATCATTGATCCTTGTTCATTGTTCATTGTTCATTCCTCAATGATCATTGATCCTTGTTCATTCTTCATTGATCATTGATCCTATTTTATTCTTCATCATTCATTCTTTAATGATCATTGATCCTAGTTCATTCTTCATCGTTCATTGATCCTTGTTCATTCTTCATCGTTCATTCTTCATTGATCATTGATCCTTGTTCATTCTTCATTGTTCATTCTTCATTGATCATTGATCCTTGTTCATTCTTCATCGTTCATTCTTCATTTATCATTGATCCTTGTTCATTCTTCATGGTTCATTCTTCATTGATCATTGATCCTTGTTCATTCTTCATCGTTCATTCTTCATTGATCATTGATCCTTGTTTATTCTTCATCGTTCATTCTTCATTGATCATTAATCCTTGTTCATTCTTCATCGTTCATTCTACATTTATCATTGATCCTTTTTCATTCTTCATCGTTCATTCTTCATTGATCATTGATCCTTGTTCATTCTTCATCGTTCATTCTTGATTTATCATTGATCCTTGTTCATTCTTCATTGATCATTGATCCTTGTTCATTCTGCATCGTTCATTCTTCATTGATCATTGATCCTTGTTCATTCTTCATCGTTCATTCTTCATTGATCATTGTTCCTTGTTCATTGTTCATCGTTCATTCCTCAATGATCATTGATCCTTGTTCATTCTTCATCGTTCATTCTTTATTTATCATTGATCCTTGTTTATTCTTCATCGTTCATTCTTCATTGATCATTATTCCTTGTTCATTCTTCATCGTTCATTCTTCGTTGATCATTGATCCTATTTTATTCTTCATCATTCATTCTTTAATGATCATTGATCCTAGTTCATTCTTCATCGTTCATTCTTCATCGTTCATTGATCCTTGTTCATTCTTCATCGTTCATTCTTTAATGATCATTGATCCTAGTTCATTCTTTATTGATCATTGATCCTTGTTCATTCTTCATCGTTCATTCTTCATTGATCATTGATCCTTGTTCATTCTTCATCGTTCATTCTTCATTTATCATTGATCCTTGTTCATTCTTCATCGTTCATTCTTCTTTAATCATTGATCCTTGTTCATTCTTTATCGTTCATTCTTCATTGATCATTGATCCTTGTTCATTCTTCATCGTTCATTCTTCATTGATCATTGTTCCTTGTTCATTGTTCATCGTTCATTCCTCAATGATCATTGATCCTTGTTCATTTTTCATCGTTCATTCTTCATCGTTCATTCTTTATTGATCATTGATCCTTGTTCATTCTTCATCGTTCATTCTTCATTGATCATTGATCCTTGTTCATTCTTCATCGTTCATTCTTAATTGATCATTGATAGTTGTTTATTCTTCATCGTTCATTCTTCATTGATCATTGATTCTTGTTCAATCTTCATCGTTCATTCTACATTTATCATTGATCCTTTTTCATTCTTCATCGTTCATTCTTCATTGATCATTGATCCTTGTTCATTCTTCATCGTTCATTCTTCATTTATCATTGATCCTTGTTCATTCTTCATCGTTCATTCTTCATTGATCATTGATCCTTGTTCATTCTTCATTGTTCATTGTTCATTGATCATTGATCCTTGTTCATTCTTCATCGTTTATTCTTCATCGTTCATTGATCCTTGTTCATTCTTCATCGTTCATTCTTCATTGATCATTGATCCTTGTTCATTCTTCATCGTTCATTCTTCATTTATCATTGATCCTTGTTCATTCTTCATTGATCATTGATCCTTGTTCATTCTTCATTGTTCATTGTTCATTGATCATTGATCCTTGTTCATTCTTCATCGTTTATTCTTCATCGTTCATTGATCCTTGTTCATTCTTCATCGTTCATTCTTCATTGATCATTGATCCTTGTTCATTCTTCATCGTTCATTCTTCATTTATCATTGATCCTTGTTCATTCTTCATTGATCATTGATCCTTGTTCATTCTTCATCGTTCATTCTTCATTGATCATTGATCCTTGTTCATTCTTCATCGTTCATTCTTCATTGATCATTGTTCCTTGTTCATTGTTCATCGTTCATTCCTCAATGATCATTGATCCTTGTTCATTCTTCATCGTTCATTCTTTATTTATCATTGATCCTTGTTTATTCTTCATCGTTCATTCTTCAATGATCATTATTCCTTGTTCATTCTTCATCGTTCATTCTTCATTGATCATTGATCCTTGTTCATTCTTCATCGTTCATTATTCATTGATCATTGATCCTTGTTCATTCTTTATTGATCATTGATCCTGGTTCATTCTTCATCGTTCATTCTTCATTAATCATTGATCCTATTTTATTCTTCATCGTTCATTTTTTAATATTCATTGATCCTAGTTCATTCTTCATCGTTCATTCTTCATCGTTCATTGATCCTTCTTCATTCTTCATCGTTCATTCTTTAATGATCATTGATCCTAGTTCATTCTCCATCGTTCATTCTTCGTTGATCATTGATCCTTGTTCATTCTTCATCGTTCATTCTTAATTGATCATTGATACTTGTTTATTCTTCATCGTTCATTCTTCATTGTTCATTGATCCTTGTTCATTCTTCATTGTTCATTCTACATTTATCATTGATCCTTTTTCATTCTTCATCGTTCATTCTTCATTGATCATTGATCCTTGTTCATTCTTCATCGTTCATTCTTCATTTATCATTGATCCTTGTTCATTCTTCATTGATCATTGATCCTTGTTCATTCTTCATCGTTCATTCTTCATTGATCATTGATCCTTGTTCATTCTTCATCGTTCATTCTTCATTGATCATTGTTCCTTGTTCATTGTTCATCGTTCATTCCTCAATGATCATTGATCCTTGTTCATTCTTCATCGTTCATTCTTTATTTATCATTGATCCTTGTTTATTCTTCATCGTTCATTCTTCATTGATCATTATTCCTTGTTCATTCTTCATCGTTCATTCTTCATTGATCATTGATCCTATTTTATTCTTCATCATTCATTCTTTAATGATCATTGATCCTAGTTCATTCTTCATCGTTCATTCTTCATCGTTCATTGATCCTTGTTCATTCTTCATCGTTCATTCTTTAATGATCATTGATCCTAGTTCATTCTTTATTGATCATTGATCCTTGTTCATTCTTCATCGTTCATTCTTCATTGATCATTGATCCTTGTTCATTCTTCATCATTCATTGTTCATTTATCATTGATCCTTGTTCATTCTTCATCGTTCATTCTTCTTTAATCATTGATCCTTGTTCATTCTTTATCGTTCATTCTTCATTGATCATTGATCCTTGTTCATTCTTCATCGTTTATTCTTCATTGATCATTGTTCCTTGTTCATTGTTCATCGTTCATTCCTCAATGATCATTGATCCTTGTTCATTTTTCATCGTTCATTCTTCATCATTCATTCTTTAATGATCATTGATCCTAGTTCATTCTTCATCGTTCATTCTTCATCGTTCATTGATCCTTGTTCATTCTTCATCGTTCATTCTTTAATGATCATTGATCCTAGTTCATTCTTTATTGATCATTGATCCTTGTTCATTCTTCATCGTTCATTCTTCATTGATCATTGATCCTTGTTCATTCTTCATCGTTTATTCTTCATTTATCATTGATCCTTGTTCATTCTTCATCGTTCATTCTTCTTTAATCATTGATCCTTGTTCATTCTTTCTCGTTCATTCTTCATTGATCATTGATCCTTGTTCATTCTTCATCGTTCATTCTTCATTGATCATTGATACTTGTTTATTCTTCATCGTTCATTCTTCATTGTTCATTGATCCTGGTTCATTCTTCATTGTTCATTCTACATTTATCATTGATCCTTTTTCATTCTTCATCGTTCATTCTTCATTGATCATTGATCCTTGTTCATTCTTCATCGTTCATTCTTCATTGATCATTGATCCTTGTTCATTCTTCATTGTTCATTCTTCATTGATCATTGATCCTTGTTCATTCTTCATCGTTCATTCTTCATTTATCATTGATCCTTGTTCATTCTTCATGGTTCATTCTTCATTGATCATTGATCCTTGTTCATTCTTCATCGTTCATTCTTCATTGATCATTGATCCTTGTTTATTCTTCATCGTTCATTCTTCATTGATCATTAATCCTTGTTCATTCTTCATCGTTCATTCTACATTTATCATTGATCCTTTTTCATTCTTCATCGTTCATTCTTCATTGATCATTGATCCTTGTTCATTCTTCATCGTTCATTCTTCATTTATCATTGATCCTTGTTCATTCTTCATGGTTCATTCTTCATTGATCATTGATCCTTGTTCATTCTGCATCGTTCATTCTTCATTGATCATTGATCCTTGTTCATTCTTCATCGTTCATTCTTCATTGATCATTGTTCCTTGTTCATTGTTCATCGTTCATTCCTCAATGATCATTGATCCTTGTTCATTCTTCATCGTTCATTCTTTATTTATCATTGATCCTTGTTTATTCTTCATCGTTCATTCTTCATTGATCATTATTCCTTGTTCATTCTTCATCGTCCATTCTTCATTGATCATTGATCCTATTTTATTCTTCATCATTCATTCTTTAATGATCATTGATCCTAGTTCCTTTTTCATCGTTCATTCTTCATCGTTCATTGATCCTTGTTCATTCTTCATCGTTCATTCTTTAATGATCATTGATCCTAGTTCATTCTTTATTGATCATTGATCCTTGTTCATTCTTCATCGTTCATTCTTCATTGATCATTGATCCTTGTTCATTCTTCATCGTTCATTCTTCATTTATCATTGATCGTTGTTCATTCTTCATCGTTCATTCTTCTTTAATAATTGATCCTTGTTCATTCTTTATCGTTCATTCTTCATTGATCATTGATCCTTGTTCATTCTTCATCGTTCATTCTTCATTGATCATTGTTCCTTGTTCATTGTTCATCGTTCATTCCTCAATGATCATTGATCCTTGTTCATTTTTCATCGTTCATTCTTCATCGTTCATTCTTTATTGATCATTGATCCTTGTTCATTCTTCATCGTTCATTCTTCATTGATCATTGATCCTTGTTCATTCTTCATCGTTCATTCTTAATTGATCATTGATACTTGTTTATTCTTCATCGTTCATTCTTCATTGATCATTGATCCTTGTTCATTCTTCATCGTTCATTCTTCATTGATCATTGATCCTATTTTATTCTTCATCATTCATTCTTTAATGATCATTGATCCTAGTTCATTCTTCATCGTTCATTCTTCATCGTTCATTGATCCTTGTTCATTCTTCATTGATCATTGATCCTTGTTTATTCTTCATTGTTCATTCTTCATTGATCATTGATCCTTGTTCATTCTTCATCGTTGATTCTTCATTGATCATTGTTCCTTGTTCATTGTTCATCGTTCATTCCTCAATGATCATTGATCCTTGTTCATTCTTCATCGTTCATTCTTTATTTATCTTTGATCCTTGTTTATTCTTCATCGTTCATTCTTCATTGATCATTATTCCTTGTTCATTCTTCATCGTTCATTCTTCATTGATCATTGATCCTATTTTATTCTTCATCATTCATTCTTTAATGATCATTGATCCTAGTTCATTCTTCATCGTTCATTCTTCATCGTTCATTCTTCATCGTTCATTCTTTAATGATCATTGATCCTAGTTCATTCTTTATTGATCATTGATCCTTGTTCATTCTTCATCGATCATTCTTCATTGATCATTGATCCTTGTTCATTCTTCATCGTTTATTCTTCATTTATCATTGATCCTTGTTCATTCTTCATCGTTCATTCTTCTTTAATCATTGATCCTTGTTCATTCTTTCTCGTTCATTCTTCATTGATCATTGATCATTGTTCATTCTTCATCGTTCATTCTTCATTGATCATTGTTCCTTGTTCATTGTTCATCGTTCATTCCTCAATGATCATTGATCCTTGTTCATTTTTCATCGTTTATTCTTCATCGTTCATTCTTTATTGATCATTGATCCTTGTTCATTCTTCATCGTTCATTCTTCATTGATCATTGATCCTTGTTCATTCTTCATCGTTCATTCTTCATTTATCATTGATCCTTGTTCATTCTTCATTGATCATTGATCTTTGTTCATTCTTCATCGTTAATTCTTCATTGATCATTGATCCTTGTCCATTCTTCATTGTTCATTGTTCATTTATCATTGATTCTTGTTCATTCTTCATCGTTCATTGTTCATTTATCATTGATCGTTGTTCATTCTTCATCGTTCATTCTTTATTGATCATTGATCCTTGTTCATTCTTCATCGTTCATTCTTCATTGATCATTGATCCTTGTTCATTCTTCATCGTTCATTCTTCATTTATCATTGATCCTTGTTCATTCTTCATCATTCATTCTTCATTGATCATTGATCTTTGTTCATTCTTCATCGTTAATTCTTCATTGATCATTGATCCTTGTCCATTCTTCATTGTTCATTGTTCATTTATCATTGATTCTTGTTCATTCTTCATCGTTCATTGTTCATTTATCATTGATCGTTGTTCATTCTTCATCGTTCATTCTTCATCGTTCATTGATCCTTGTTCATTCTTCATCGTTCATTCTTCATTGATCATTGATCCTTGTTCATTCTTCATCGTTCATTCTTCATTGATCATTGATCCTTGTTCATTGTTCATTGTTCATTCCTCAATGATCATTGATCCTTGTTCATTCTTCATTGTTCATTCTTCATTGATCATTGATCCTATTTTATTCTTCATCATTCATTCTTTAATGATCATTGATCCTTGTTTATTCTTCATCGTTCATTCTTCATTGATCATTGATCCTTGTTCATTCTTCATCGTTCATTCTTCATTGATCATTGATCCTTGTTCATTCTTCATCGTTCATTCTTCATTGATCATTGATCCTTGTTCATTCTTCATCGTTCATTCTTCATTTATCATTGATCCTTGTTCATTCTTCATGGTTCATTCTTCATTGATCATTGATCCTTGTTCAATCTTCATCGTTCATTCTTCATTGATCATTGATCCTTGTTTATTCTTCATCGTTCATTCTTCATTGATCATTAATCCTTGTTCATTCTTCATCGTTCATTCTTCATTGATCATTGATCCTTGTTCATTCTTCATCGTTCATTCTTCATTGATCATTGTTCCTTGTTCATTGTTCATCGTTCATTCCTCAATGATCATTGATCCTTGTTCATTTTTCATCGTTCATTCTTTATTGATCATTGATCCTTGTTCATTCTTCATCGTTCATTCTTCATTGATCATTGATCCTTGTTCATTCTTCATCGTTCATTCTTCATTTATCATTGATCCTTGTTCATTCTTCATCATTCATTCTTCATTGATCATTGATCTTTGTTCATTCTTCATCGTTAATTCTTCATTGATCATTGATCCTTGTCCATTCTTCATTGTTCATTGTTCATTTATCATTGATTCTTGTTCATTCTTCATCGTTCATTGTTCATTTATCATTGATCGTTGTTCATTCTTCATCGTTCATTCTTTATTGATCATTGATCCTTGTTCATTCTTCATCGTTCATTCTTCATTGATCATTGATCCTTGTTCATTCTTCATCGTGCATTCTTCATTTATCATTGATCCTTGTTCATTCTTCATCATTCATTCTTCATTGATCATTGATCTTTGTTCATTCTTCATCGTTCATTCTTCATTGATCATTGATCCTTGTTCATTCTTCATGGTTCATTCTTCATTGATCATTAATCCTCGTTCATTCTTCATCGTTCATTCTACATTTATCATTGATCCTTTTTCATTCTTCATCGTTCATTCTTCATTGATCATTGATCCTTGTTCATTCTTCATCGTTTATTCTACATTTATCATTGATCCTTTTTCATTCTTCATCGTTCATTCTTCATTGATCATTGATCCTTGTTCATTCTTCATCGTTCATTCTTCATTTATCATTGATCCTTGTTCATTCTTCATTGATCATTGATCCTTGTTCATTCTGCATCGTTCATTCTTCATTGATCATTGATCCTTGTTCATTCTTCATCGTTCATTCTTCATTGATCATTGTTCCTTGTTCATTGTTCATCGTTCATTCCTCAATGATCATTGATCCTTGTTCATTCTTCATCGTTCATTCTTTATTTATCATTGATCCTTGTTTATTCTTCATCGTTCATTCTTCATTGATCATTATTCCTTGTTCATTCTTCATCGTTCATTCTTCATTGATCATTGATCCTATTTTATTCTTTATCATTCATTCTTTAATGATCATTGATCCTAGTTCATTCTTCATCGTTCATTCTTCATCGTTCATTGATCCTTGTTCATTCTTTATCGTTCATTCTTTAATGATCATTGATCCTAGTTCATTCTTTATTGATCATTGATCGTTGTTCATTCTTCATCGTTCATTCTTCATTGATCATTGATCCTTGTTCATTCTTCATCGTTCATTCTTCATTTATCATTGATCCTTGTTCATTCTTCATCGTTCATTCTTCTTTAATCATTGATCCTTGTTCATTCTTTATCGTTCATTCTTCATTGATCATTGATCCTTGTTCATTCTTCATCGTTCATTCTTCATTGATCATTGTTCCTTGTTCATTGTTCATCGTTCATTCCTCAATGATCATTGATCCTTGTTCATTTTTCATCGTTCATTCTTCATCGTTCATTCTTTATTGATCATTGATCCTTGTTCATTCTTCATCGTTCATTCTTCATTGATCATTGATCCTTGTTCATTCTTCATCGTTCATTCTTAATTGATCATTGATACTTGTTTATTCTTCATTGTTCATTCTTCATTGATCATTGATCCTTGTTCATTCTTCATCGTTCATTCTACATTTATCATTGATCCTTTTTCATTCTTCATAGTTCATTCTTCATTGATCATTGATCCTTGTTCATTCTTCATCGTTCATTCTTCATTTATCATTGATCCTTGTTAATTCTTCATTGATCATTGATCCTTGTTCATTCTTCATCGTTCATTCTTCATTGATCATTGATCCTTGTTCATTCTTCATCGTTCATTCTTCATTGATCATTGTTCCTTGTTCATTGTTCATCGTTCATTCCTCAATGATCATTGATCCTTGTTCATTCTTCATCGTTCATTCTTTATTTATCATTGATCCTTGTTTATTCTTCATCGTTCATTCTTCATTGATCGATATTCCTTGTTCATTCTTCATCGTTCATTCTTCATTGATCATTGATCCTATTTTATTCTTCATCATTCATTCTTTAATGATCATTGATCCTAGTTCATTCTTCATCGTTCATTCTTCATCGTTCATTGATCCTTGTTCATTCTTCATCGTTCATTCTTTAATGATCATTGATCCTAGTTCATTCTTTATTGATCATTGATCCTTGTTCATTCTTCATCGTTCATTGTTCATTGATCATTGATCCTTGTTCATTCTTCATCGTTTATTCTTCATTTATCATTGCTCCTTGTTCATTCTTCATCGTTCATTCTTCTTTAATCATTGATCCTTGTTCATTCTTTATCGTTCATTCTTCATTGATCATTGATCATTGTTCATTCTTCATCGTTCATTCTTCATTGATCATTGTTCCTTGTTCATTGTTCATCGTTCATTCCTCAATGATCATTGATCCTTGTTCATTTTTCATCGTTCATTCTTCATTGTTCATTCTTTATTGATCATTGATCCTTGTTCATTCTTCATCGTTCATTCTTCATTGATCATTGATCCTTGTTCATTCTTCATCGTTCATTCTTCATTTATCATTGATCCTTGTTCATTCTTCATCATTCATTCTTCATTGATCATTGATCTTTGTTCATTCTTCATCGTTAATTCTTCATTGATCATTGATCCTTGTCCATTCTTCATTGTTCATTGTTCATTTATCATTGATTCTTGTTCATTCTTCATCGTTCATTGTTCATTTATCATTGATCGTTGTTCATTCTTCATCGTTCATTCTTTATTGATCATTGATCCTTGTTCATTCTTCATCGTTCATTCTTCATTGATCATTGATCCTTGTTCATTCTTCATCGTTCATTCTTCATTGATCATTGATCCTTGTTCATTGTTCATTGTTCATTCCTCAATGATCATTGATCCTTGTTCATTCTTCATTGTTCATTCTTCATTGATCATTGATCCTATTTTATTCTTCATCATTCATTCTTTAATGATCATTGATCCTAGTTCATTCTTCGTCGTTCATTCTTCATCGTTCATTGATCCTTGTTCATTCTTCATCGTTCATTCTTCATTGATCATTGATCCTTGTTCATTCTTCATTGTTCATTCTTCATTGATCATTGATCCTTGTTCATTCTTCATCGTTCATTCTTCATTTATCATTGATCCTTGTTCATTCTTCATCGTTCATTCTTCATGGTTCATTCTTCATTGATCATTGATCCTTGTTCATTCTTCATCGTTCATTCTTCATTGATCATTGATCCTTTTTTATTCTTCATCGTTCATTCTTCATTGATCATTAATCCTTGTTCATTCTTCATCGTTCATTCTACATTTATCATTGATCCTTTTTCATTCTTCATCGTTCATTCTTCATTGATCATTGATCCTTGTTCATTCTTCATCGTTCATTCTTCATTTATCATTGATCCTTGTTCATTCTTCATTGATCATTGATCCTTGTTCATTCTGCATCGTTCATTCTTCATTGATCATTGATCCTTGTTCATTCTTCATCGTTCATTCTTCGTTGATCATTGTTCCTTGTTCATTGTTCATCGTTCATTCCTCAATGATCATTGATCCTTGTTCATTCTTCATCGTTCATTCTTTATTTATCATTGATCCTTGTTTATTCTTCATCGTTCATTCTTCATTGATCATTATTCCTTGTTCATTCTTCATCGTTCATTCTTCATTGATCATTGATCCTATTTTATTCTTTATCATTCATTCTTTAATGATCATTGATCCTAGTTCATTCTTCATCGTTCATTCTTCGTCGTTCATTGATCCTTGTTCATTCTTCATCGTTCATTCTTTAATGATCATTGATCCTAGTTCATTCTTTATTGATCATTGATCCTATTTTATTCTTCATCGTTCATTGTTCATTTAATATTGATCCTTGTTCATTCTTCATCGTTCGTTCTTCATTGATCATTGATCCTTGTTCATTCTTCATCGTTCATTATTCATTGATCATTGATCCTTGTTCATTCTTCATCGTTCATTCTTTATTGATCATTGATCCTTGTTCATTCTTCATCGTTCATTCTTCATTGATCATTGATCCTTGTTCATTCTTCATCGTTCATTCTTCATTTATCATTGATCCTTGTTCATTCTTCATCATTCATTCTTCATTGATCATTGATCTTTGTTCATTCTTCATCGTTAATTCTTCATTGATCATTGATCCTTGTCCATTCTTCATTGTTCATTGTTCATTTATCATTGATTCTTGTTCATTTATCATTGATCGTTGTTCATTCTTCATTGTTCATTCTTTATTGATCATTGATCCTTGTTCATTCTTCATCGTTCATTCTTCATTGATCATTGATCCTTGTTCATTCTTCATCGTTCATTCTTCATTGAGCATTGATCCTTGTTCATTGTTCATTGTTCATTCCTCAATGATCATTGATCCTTGTTCATGCTTCATTGTTCATTCTTCATTGATCATTGATCCTATTTTATTCTTCATCATTCATTCTTAAATGATCATTGATCCTAGTTCATTCTTCGTCGTTCATTCTTCATCGTTCATTGATCCTTGTTCATTCTTCATCGTTCATTCTTCATTGATCATTGATCCTTGTTCATTCTTCATTGTTCATTCTTTATTGATCATTGATCCTTGTTCATTCTTCATCGTTCATTCTTCATTGATCATTGATCCTTGTTCATTCTTCATCGTTCATTCTTCATTGAGCATTGATCCTTGTTCATTGTTCATTGTTCATTCCTCAATGATCATTGATCCTTGTTCATTCTTCATTGTTCATTCTTCATTGATCATTGATCCTATTTTATTCTTCATCATTCATTCTTAAATGATCATTGATCCTAGTTCATTCTTCGTCGTTCATTCTTCATCGTTCATTGATCCTTGTTCATTCTTCATCGTTCATTCTTCATTGATCATTGATCCTTGTTCATTCTTCATTGTTCATTCTTCATTGATCATTGATCCTTGTTCATTCTTCATCGTTCATTCTTCATTTATCATTGATCCTTGTTCATTCTTCATCGTTCATTCTTCATGGTTCATTCTTCATTGATCATTGATCCTTGTTCATTCTTCATCGTTCATTCTTAATTGATCATTGATCCTTGTTTATTCTTCATCGTTCATTCTTCATTGATCATTAATCCTTGTTCATTCTTCATCGTTCATACTACATTTATCATTGATCCTTTTTCATTCTTCATCGTTCGTTCTTCATTGATCATTGATCCTTGTTCATTCTTCATCGTTCATTCTTCATTTATCATTGATCCTTGTTCATTCTTCATTGATCATTGATCCTTGTTCATTCTGCATCGTTCATTCTTCATTGATCATTGATCCTTGTTCATTCTTCATCGTTCATTCTTCATTGATCATTGTTCCTTGTTCATTGTTCATCGTTCATTCCTCAATGATCATTGATCCTTGTTCTTTCTTCATCGTTCATTCTTTATTTATCATTGATCCTTGTTTATTATTCATCGTTCATTCTTCATTGATCATTATTCCTTGTTCATTCTTCATCGTTCATTCTTCATTGATCATTGATCCTTGTTCATTCTTCATCGTTCATTCTTCATTGACCATTGATTCGATTTCATTTTTCATCGTTTATTCTTCATTGATCATTGATCCTTGTTCATTGTTCATTGTTCATTCCTCAATGATCATTGATCCTTGTTCATTCTTCATCGTTCATTCTTCATTGATCATTGATCCTATTTTATTCTTCATCGTTCATTTTTTAATGATCATTGATCCTAGTTCATTCTTCATCGTTCATTCTTCATTGTTCATTGATCCTTGTTCATTCTTCATTGTTCATTCTACATTTATCATTGATCCTTTTTCATTCTTCATCGTTCATTCTTCATTGATCATTGATCCTTGTTCATTCTTCATCGTTCATTCTTCATTTATCATTGATCCTTGTTCATTCTTCATTGATCATTGATCCTTGTTCATTCTTCATCGTTCATTCTTCATTGATCATTGATCCTTGTTCATTCTTCATCGTTCATTCTTCATTGATCATTGTTCCTTGTTCATTGTTCATCGTTCATTCCTCAATGATCATTGATCCTTGTTCATTCTTCATCGTTCATTCTTTATTTATCATTGATCCTTGTTTATTCTTCATCGTTCATTCTTCATTGATCATTATTCCTTGTTCATTCTTCATGGTTCATTCTTCATTGATCATTGATCCTATTTTATTCTTCATCTTTCATTCTTTAATGATCATTGATCCTAGTTCATTCTTCATCGTTCATTGATCCTTGTTCATTCTTCATCGTTCATTCTTTAATGATCATTGATCCTAGTTCATTCTTTATTGATCATTGATCCTTGTTCGTTCTTCATCGTTCATTCTTCATTGATCATTGATCCTTGTTCATTCTTCATCGTTTATTCTTCATTTATCATTGATCCTTGTTCATTCTTCATCGTTCATTCTTCTTTAATCATTGATCCTTGTTCATTCTTTATCGTTCATTCTTCATTGATCATTGATCATTGTTCATTCTTCATAGTTCATTCTTCATTGATCATTGTTCCTTGTTCATTGTTCATCGTTCATTCCTCAATGATCATTGATCCTTGTTCATTTTTCATCGTTCATTCTTCATCGTTCATTCTTTATTGATCATTGATCCTTGTTCATTCTTCATCGTTCATTCTTCATTGATCATTGATCCTTGTTCATTCTTCATCGTTCATTCTTCATTTATCATTGATCCTTGTTCATTCTTCATCATTCATTCTTAATTGATCATTGATCTTTGTTCATTCTTCATCGTTAATTCTTCATTGATCATTGATCCTTGTCCATTCTTCATTGTTCATTGTTCATTTATCATTGATTCTTGTTCATTCTTCATTGTTCATTGTTCATTTATCATTGATCGTTGTTCATTCTTCATTGTTCATTCTTTATTGATCATTGATCCTTGTTCATTCTTCATCGTTCATTCTTCATTGATCATTGATCCTTGTTCATTCTTCATCGTTCATTCTTCATTGATCATTGATCCTTGTTCATTGTTCATTGTTCATTCCTCAATGATCATTGATCCTTGTTCATTCTTCATTGATCATTGATCCTATTTTATTCTTCATCATTCATTCTTTAATGATCATTGATCCTAGTTCATTCTTCGTCGTTCATTCTTCATCGTTCATTGATCCTTGTTCATTCTTCATTGTTCATTCTTCATTGATCATTGATCCTTGTTCATTCTTCATTGTTCATTCTTCATTGATCATTGATCCTTGTTCATTCTTCATCGTTCATTCTTCATTGATCATTGATCCTTGTTTATTCTTCATCGTTCATTCTTCATTGATCATTAATCCTTGTTCATTCTTCATCGTTCATTCTACATTTATCATTGATCCTTTTTCATTCTTCATCGTTCATTCTTCATTGATCATTGATCCTTGTTCATTCTTCATCGTTCATTCTTCATTTATCATTGATCCTTGTTCATTGTTCATCGATCATTGATCCTTGTTCATTCTGCATCGTTCATTCTTCATTGATCATTGATCCTTGTTCATTCTTCATCGTTCATTCTTCATTGATCATTGTTCCTTGTTCATTGTTCATCGTTCATTCCTCAATGATCATTGATCCTCGTTCTTTCTTCATCGTTCATTCTTTATTTATCATTGATCCTTGTTTATTATTCATCGTTCATTCTTCATTGATCATTATTCCTTGTTCATTCTTCATCGTTCATTCTTCATCGTTCATTGATCCTTGTTCATTCTTCATCGTTCATTCTTCATTGACCATTGATTCGATTTCATTTTTCAACGTTCATTCTTCATCGTTCATTGATCCTTGTTCATTCTTCATCGTTCATTCTTTAATGATCATTGATCCTAGTTCATTCTTTATTGATCATTGATCCTTGTTCATTTTTCATCGTTCATTCTTCATCGTTCATTCTTTATTGATCATTGATCCTTGTTCATTCTTCATCGTTCATTCTTCATTGATCATTGATCCTTGTTCATTCTTCATCGTTCATTCTTAATTGATCATTGATACTTGTTTATTCTTCATCGTTCATTCTTCATTGATCATTGATCCTTGTTCATTCTTCATCGTTCATTCTACATTTATCATTGATCCTTTTTCATTCTTCATCGTTCATTCTTCATTGATCATTGATCCTTGTTCATTCTTCATCGTTCATTCTTCATTGATCATTGATCCTTGTTCATTCTTCATCGTTCATTCTTCATTGATCATTGTTCCTTGTTCATTGTTCATCGTTCATTCCTCAATGATCATTGATCCTTGTTCATTCTTCGTCGTTCATTCTTTATTTATCATTGATCCTTGTTTATTCTTCATCGTTCATTCTTCATTGATCATTATTCCTTGTTCATTCTTCATCGTTCATTCTTCATTGATCATTGATCCTATTTTATTCTTCATCATTCATTCTTTAATGATCATTGATCCTAGTTCATTCTTCATCGTTCATTCTTCATCGTTCATTGATCCTTGTTCATTCTTCATCGTTCATTCTTTAATGATCATTTATCCTAGTTCATTCTTTATTGATCATTGATCCTTGTTCATTTTTCATCGTTCATTCTTCATCGTTCATTCTTTATTGATCATTGATCCTTGTTCATTCTTCATCGTTCATTCTTCATTGATCATTGATCCTTGTTCATTCTTCATCGTTCATTCTTAATTGATCATTGATACTTGTTTATTCTTCATCGTTCATTCTTCATTGATCATTGATCCTTGTTCATTCTTCATCGTTCTTTCTACATTTATCATTGATCCTTTTTCATTCTTCATCGTTCATTCTTCATTGATCATTGATCCTTGTTCATTCTTCATCGTTCATTCTTCATTTATCATTGATCCTTGTTCATTCTTCATTGATCATTGATCCTTGTTCATTCTTCATCGTTCATTCTTCATTGATCATTGATCCTTGTTCATTCTTCATCGTTCATTCTTCATTGATCATTGTTCCTTGTTCATTGTTCATCGTTCATTCCTCAATGATCATTGATCCTTGTTCATTCTTCATCGTTCATTCTTTATTTATCATTGATCCTTGTTTATTCTTCATCGTTCATTCTTCATTGATCATTATTCCTTGTTCATTCTTCATCGTTCATTCTTCATTGATCATTGATCCTTGTTCATTCTTCATCGTTTATTCTTCATTTATCATTGATCCTTGTTCATTCTTCATCGTTCATTCTTCTTTAATCATTGATCCTTGTTCATTCTTTATCGTTCATTCTTCATTGATCATTGATCATTGTTCATTCTTCATCGTTCATTCTTCATTGATCATTGTTCCTTGTTCATTGTTCATCGTTCATTCCTCAATGATCATTGATCCTTGTTCATTTTTCATCGTTCATTCTTCATCGTTCATTCTTTATTGATCATTGATCCTTGTTCATTCTTCATCGTTCATTCTTCATTGATCATTGATCCTTGTTCATTCTTCATCGTTCATTCTTCATTTATCATTGATCCTTGTTCATTCTTCATCATTCATTCTTCATTGATCATTGATCTTTGTTCATTCTTCATCGTTAATTCTTCATTGATCATTGATCCTTGTCCATTCTTCATTGTTCATTGTTCATTTATCATTGATTCTTGTTCATTCTTCATCGTTCATTCTTCATTTATCATTGATCGTTGTTCATTCTTCATCGTTCATTCTTTATTGATCATTGATCCTTGTTCATTCTTCATCGTTCATTCTTCATTGATCATTGATCCTTGTTCATTCTTCATCGTTCATTCTTCATTGATCATTGATCCTTGTTCATTGTTCATTGTTCATTCCTCAATGATCATTGATCCTTGTTCATTCTTCATTGTTCATTCTTTATTGATCATTGATCCTATTTTATTTTTCATCATTCATTCTTTAATGATCATTGATCCTAGTTCATTCTTCATCGTTCATTCTTCATCGTTCATTGATCCTTGTTCATTCTTCATCGTTCATTCTTCATTGATCATTGATCCTTGTTCATTCTTCATTGTTCATTCTTCATTGATCATTGATCCTTGTTCATTCTTCATCGTTCATTCTTCATTGATCATTGATCCTTGTTCATTCTTCATTGTTCATTCTTCATTGATCATTGATCCTTGTTCATTCTTCATCGTTCATTCTTCATTTATCATTGATCCTTGTTCATTCTTCATCGTTCATTCTTCATGGTTCATTCTTCATTGATCATTGATCCTTGTTCATTCTTCATCGTTCATTCTTCATTGATCATTGATCCTTGTTTATTCTTCATCGTTCATTCTTCATTGATCATTAATCCTTGTTCATTCTTCATCGTTCATTCTACATTTATCATTGATCCTTTTTCATTCTTCATCGTTCATTCTTCATTGATCATTGATCCTTGTTCATTCTTCATCGTTCATTCTTCATTTATCATTAATCCTTGTTCATTCTTCATTGATCATTGATCCTTGTTCATTCTGCATCGTTCATTCTTCATTGATCATTGATCCTTGTTCATTCTTCATCGTTCATTCTTCATTGATCATTGTTCCTTGTTCATTGTTCATCGTTCATTCCTCAATGATCATTGATCTTTGTTCATTCTTCATTGTTCATTCTTTATTTATCATTGATCCTTGTTTATTCTTCATCGTTCATTCTTCATTGATCATTATTCCTTGTTCATTCTTCATCGTTCATTCTTCATTGATCATTGATCCTATTTTATTCTTTATCATTCATTCTTTAATGATCATTGATCCTAGTTCATTCTTCATCGTTCATTCTTCATCGTTCATTGATCCTTGTTCATTCTTCATCGTTCATTCTTTAATGATCATTGATCCTAGTTCATTCTTTATTGATCATTGATCCTTGTTCATTCTTCATCGTTCATTCTTCGTTTGATCATTGATCCTTGTTCATTCTTCATCGTTCATTCTTCATTGATCATTAATCCTTGTTCATTCTTCATCGTTCATTCTACATTTATCATTGATCCTTTTTCATTCTTCATCGTTCATTCTTCATTGATCATTGATCATTGATCCTTGTTCATTCTTCATCGTTCATTCTTCATTTATCATTGATCCTTGTTCATTCTTCATTGATCATTGATCCTTGTTCATTCTGCATCGTTCATTCTTCATTGATCATTGATCCTTGTTCATTCTTCATCGTTCATTCTTCATTGATCATTGTTCCTTGTTCATTGTTCATCGTTCATTCCTCAATGATCATTGATCCTTGTTCATTCTTCATCGTTCATTCTTTATTTATCATTGATCCTTGTTTATTCTTCATCGTTCATTCTTCATTGATCATTATTCCTTGTTCATTCTTCATCGTTCATTCTTCATTGATCATTGATCCTATTTTATTCTTCATCATTCATTCTTTAATGATCATTGAACCTAGTTCATTCTTCATCGTTTTCTTCATCGTTCATTGATCCTTGTTCATTCTTCATCGTTCATTCTTTAATGATCATTGATCCTAGTTCATTCTTTATTGATCATTGATCCTTGTTCATTTTTCATCGTTCATTCTTCATCGTTCATTCTTTATTGATCATTGATCCTTGTTCATTCTTCATCGTTCATTCTTCATTGATCATTGATCCTTGTTCATTCTTCATCGTTCATTCTTAATTGATCATTGATACTTGTTTATTCTTCATCGTTCATTCTTCATTGATCATTGATCCTTGTTCATTCTTCATCGTTCATTCTACATTTATCATTGATCCTTTTTCATTCTTCATCGTTCATTCTTCATTGATCATTGATCCTTGTTCATTCTTCATCGTTCATTCTTCATTTATCATTGATCCTTGTTCATTCTTCATTGATCATTGATCCTTGTTCATTCTTCATCGTTCATTCTTCATTGATCATTCATCCTTGTTCATTCTTCATCGTTCATTCTTCATTGATCATTGTTCCTTGTTCATTGTTCATCGTTCATTCCTCAATGATCATTGATCCTTGTTCATTCTTCATCGTTCATTCTTTATTTATCATTGATCCTTGTTTATTCTTCATCGTTCATTCTTCATTGATCATTATTCCTTGTTCATTCTTCATCGTTCATTCTTCATTGATCATTGATCCTATTTTATTCTTCATCATTCATTCTTTAATGATCATTGATCCTAGTTCATTCTTCATCGTTCATTCTTCATCGTTCATTGATCCTTGTTCATTCTTCATCGTTCATTCTTTAATGATCATTGATCCTAGTTCATTCTTTATTGATCATTGATCCTTGTTCATTCTTCATCGTTCATTCTTCATTGATCATTGATCCTTGTTCATTCTTTATCGTTCATTCTTCATTGATCATTGATCATTGTTCATTCTTCATCGTTCATTCTTCATTGATCATTGTTCCTTGTTCATTGTGCATCGTTCATTCCTCAATGATCATTGATCCTTGTTCATTTTTCATCGTTCATTCTTCATCGTTCATTCTTTATTGATCATTGATCCTTGTTCATTCTTCATCGTTCATTCTTCATTGATCATTGATCCTTGTTCATTCTTCATCGTTCATTCTTCATTTATCATTGATCCTTGTTCATTCTTCATCATTCATTCTTCATTGATCATTGATCTTTGTTCATTCTTCATCGTTAATTCTTCATTGATCATTGATCCTTGTCCATTCTTCATTGTTCATTGTTCATTTATCATTGATTCTTGTTCATTCTTCATCGTTCATTGTTCATTTATCATTGATCGTTGTTCATTCTTCATCGTTCATTCTTTATTGATCATTGATCCTTGTTCATTCTTCATCGTTCATTCTTCATTGATCATTGATCCTTGTTCATTCTTCATCGTTCATTCTTCATTGATCATTGATCCTTGTTCATTGTTCATTGTTCATTCCTCAATGATCATTGATCCTTGTTCATTCTTCATTGTTCATTCTTTATTGATATTGATCCTATTTTATTTTTCATCATTCATTCTTTAATGATCATTGATCCTAGTTCATTCTTCATCGTTCATTCTTCATCGTTCATTGATCCTTGTTCATTCTTCATCGTTCATTCTTCATTGATCATTGATCCTTGTTCATTCTTCATTGTTCATTCTTCATTGATCATTGATCCTTGTTCATTCTTCATCGTTCATTCTTCATTGATCATTGATCCTTGTTCATTCTTAATTGTTCATTCTTCATTGATCATTGATCCTTGTTCATTCTTCATCGTTCATTCTTCATTTATCATTGATCCTTGTTCATTCTTCATCGTTCATTCTTCATGGTTCATTCTTCACTGATCATTGATCCTTGTTCATTCTTCATCGTTCATTCTTCATTGATCATTGATCCTTGTTTATTCTTCATCGTTCATTCTTCATTGATCATTAATCCTTGTTCATTCTTCATCGTTCATTCTACATTTATCATTGATCCTTTTTCATTCTTCATCGTTCATTCTTCATTGATCATTGATCCTTGTTCATTCTTCATCGTTCATTCTTCATTTATCATTGATCCTTGTTCATTCTTCATTGATCATTGATCCTTGTTCATTCTGCATCGTTCATTCTTCATTGATCATTGATCCTTGTTCATTCTTCATCGTTCATTCTTCATTGATCATTGTTCCTTGTTCATTGTTCATCGTTCATTCCTCAATGATCATTGATCCTTGTTCATTCTTCATCGTTCATTCTTTATTTATCATTGATCCTTGTTTATTCTTCATCGCTCATTCTTCATTGATCATTATTCCTTGTTCATTCTTCATCGTTCATTCTTCATTGATCATTGATCCTATTTTATTCTTTATCATTCATTCTTTAATGATCATTGATCCTAGTTCATTTTTCATCGTTCATTCTACATCGTTCATTGATCCTTGTTCATTCTTCATCGTTCATTCTTTAATGATCACTGATCCTAGTTCATTCTTTATTGATCATTGATCCTTGTTCATTCTTCATCGTTCATTCTTCGTTTGATCATTGATCCTTGTTCATTCTTCATCGTTCATTCTTCATTGATCATTAATCCTTGTTCATTCTTCATCGTTCATTCTACATTTATCATTGATCCTTTTTCATTCTTCATCATTCATTCTTCATTGATCATTGATCCTTGTTCATTCTTCATCGTTCATTCTTCATTTATCATTGATCCTTGTTCATTCTTCATTGATCATTGATCCTTGTTCATTCTGCATCGTTCATTCTTCATTGATCATTGATCCTTGTTCATTCTTCATCGTTCATTCTTCATTGATCATTGTTCCTTGTTCATTGTTCATCGTTCATTCCTCAATGATCATTGATCCTTGTTCATTCTTCATCGTTCATTCTTTATTTATCATTGATCCTTGTTTATTCTTCATCGTTCATTCTTCATTGATCATTATTCCTTGTTCATTCTTCATCGTTCATTCTTCATTGATCATTGATCCTATTTTATTCTTCATCATTCATTCTTTAATGATCATTGATCTTAGTTCATTCTTCATCGTTCATTCTTCATCGTTCATTGATCCTTGTTCATTCTTCATCGTTCATTCTTTAATGATCATTGATCCTAGTTCATTCTTTATTGATCATTGATCCTTGTTCATTTTTCATCGTTCATTCTTCATCGTTCATTCTTTATTGATCATTGATCCTTGTTCATTCTTCATCGTTCATTCTTCATTGATCATTGATCCTTGTTCATTCTTCATCGTTCATTCTTAATTGATCATTGATACTTGTTTATTCTTCATCGTTCATTCTTCATTGATCATTGATCCTTAGTCATTCTTCATCGTTCATTCTACATTTATCATTGATCCTTTTTCATTCTTCATCGTTCATTCTTCATTGATCATTGATCCTTGTTCATTCTTCATCGTTCATTCTTCATTTATCATTGATCCTTGTTCATTCTTCATTGATCATTGATCCTTGTTCATTCTTCATCGTTCATTCTTCATTGATCATTGATCCTTGTTCATTCTTCATCGTTCATTCTTCATTGATCATTGTTCCTTGTTCATTGTTCATCGTTCATTCCTCAATGATCATTGATCCTTGTTCATTCTTCATCGTTCATTCTTTATTTATCATTGATCCTTGTTTATTCTTCATCGTTCATTCTTCATTGATCATTATTCCTTGTTCATTCTTCATCGTTCATTCTTCATTGATCATTGATCCTATTTTATTCTTCATCATTCATTCTTTAATGATCATTGATCCTAGTTCATTCTTCATCGTTCATTCTTCATCGTTCATTGATCCTTGTTCATTCTTCATCGTTCATTCTTTAATGATCATTGATCCTAGTTCATTCTTTATTGATCATTGATCCTTGTTCATTCTTCATCGTTCATTCTTCATTGATCATTGATCCTTGTTCATTCTTCATCGTTTATTCTTCATTTATCATTGATCCTTGTTCATTCTTCATCGTTCATTCTTCTTTAATCATTGATCCTTGTTCATTCTTTATCGTTCATTCTTCATTGATCATTGATCATTGTTCATTCTTCATCGTTCATTCTTCATTGATCATTGTTCCTTGTTCATTGTTCATCGTTCATTCCTCAATGATCATTGATCCTTGTTCATTTTTCATCGTTCATTCTTCATCGTTCATTCTTTATTGATCATTGATCCTTGTTCATTCTTCATCGTTCATTCTTCATTGATCATTGATCCTTGTTCATTCTTCATCGTTCATTCTTCATTTATCATTGATCCTTGTTCATTCTTCATCATTCATTCTTCATTGATCATTGATCTTTGTTCATTCTTCATCGTTAATTCTTCATTGATCATTGATCCTTGTCCATTCTTCATTGTTCATTGTTCATTTATCATTGATTCTTGTTCATTCTTCATCGTTCATTGTTCATTTATCATTGATCGTTGTTCATTCTTCATCGTTCATTCTTTATTGATCATTGATCCTTGTTCATTCTTCATCGTTCATTCTTCATTGATCATTGATCCTTGTTCATTCTTTATCGTTCATTCTTCATTGATCATTGATCCTTGTTCATTGTTCATTGTTCATTCCTCAATGATCATTGATCCTTGTTCATTCTTCATTGTTCATTCTTTATTGATCATTGATCCTATTTTATTTTTCATCATTCATTCTTTAATGATCATTGATCCTAGTTCATTCTTCATCGTTCATTCTTCATCGTTCATTGATCCTTGTTCATTCTTCATCGTTCATTCTTCATTGATCATTGATCCTTGTTCATTCTTCATTGTTCATTCTGCATTGATCATTGATCCTTGTTCATTCTTCATCGTTCATTCTTCATTTATCATTGATCCTTGTTCATTCTTCATCGTTCATTCTTCATGGTTCATTCTTCATTGATCATTGATCCTTGTTCATTCTTCATCGTTCATTCTTCATTGATCATTGATCCTTGTTTATTCTTCATCATTCATTCTTCATTGATCATTAATCCTTGTTCATTCTTCATCGTTCATTCTACATTTATCATTGATCCTTTTTCATTCTTCATCGTTCATTCTTCATTGATCATTGATCCTTGTTCATTCTTCATCGTTCATTCTTCATTTATCATTGATCCTTGTTCATTCTTCATTGATCATTGATCCTTGTTCATTCTGCATCGTTCATTCTTCATTGATCATTGATCCTTGTTCATTCTTCATCGTTCATTCTTCATTGATCATTGTTCCTTGTTCATTGTTCATCGTTCATTCCTCAATGATCATTGATCCTTGTTCATTCTTCATCGTTCATTCTTTATTTATCATTGATCCTTGTTTATTCTTCATCGTTCATTCTTCATTGATCATTATTCCTTGTTCATTCTTCATCGTTCATTCTTCATTGATCATTGATCCTATTTTATTCTTTATCATTCATTCTTTAATGATCATTGATCCTAGTTCATTCTTCATCGTTCATTCTTCATCGTTCATTGATCCTTGTTCATTCTTCATCGTTCATTCTTTAATGATCATTGATCCTAGTTCATTCTTTATTGATCATTGATCCTTGTTCATTCTTCATCGTTCATTCTTCGTTTGATCATTGATCCTTGTTCATTCTTCATCGTTCATTCTTCATTTATCATTGATCCTTGTTCATTCTTCATCGTTCATTCTTCTTTAATCATTGATCCTTGTTCATTCTTTATCGTTCATTCTTCATTGATCATTGATCCTTGTTCATTCTTCATCGTTCATTCTTCATTGATCATTGTTCCTTGTTCATTGTTCATCGTTCATTCCTCAATGATCATTGATCCTTGTTCATTTTTCATCGTTCATTCTTCATCGTTCATTCTTTATTGATCATTGATCCTTGTTCATTCTTCATCGTTCATTCTTCATTGATCATTGATCCTTGTTCATTCTTCATCGTTCATTCTTAATTGATCATTGATACTTGTTTATTCTTCATCGTTCATTCTTCATTGATCATTGATCCTTGTTCATTCTTCATCGTTCATTCTACATTTATCATTGATCCTTTTTCATTCTTCATCGTTCATTCTTCATTGATCATTGATCCTTGTTCATTCTTCATCGTTCATTCTTCATTTATCATTGATCCTTGTTCATTCTTCATTGATCATTGGTCCTTGTTCATTCTTCATCGTTCATTCTTCATTGATCATTGATCCTTGTTCATTGTTCATTGTTCATTCCTCAATGATCATTGATCCTTGTTCATTCTTCATTGTTCATTCTTTATTGATCATTGATCCTATTTTATTTTTCATCATTCATTCTTTAATGATCATTGATCCTAGTTCATTCTTCATCGTTCATTCTTCATCGTTCATTGATCCTTGTTCATTCTTCATCGTTCATTCTTCATTGATCATTGATCCTTGTTCATTCTTCATTGATCATTGATCCTTGTTCATTCTTCATCGTTCATTCTTCATTTATCATTGATCCTTGTTCATTCTTCATCGTTCATTCTTCATGGTTCATTCTTCATTGATCATTGATCCTTGTTCATTCTTCATCGTTCATTCTTCATTGATCATTGATCCTTGTTTATTCTTCATCATTCATTCTTCATTGATCATTAATCCTTGTTCATTCTTCATCGTTCATTCTACATTTATCATTGATCCTTTTTCATTCTTCATCGTTCATTCTTCATTGATCATTGATCCTTGTTCATTCTTCATCGTTCATTCTTCATTTATCATTGATCCTTGTTCATTCTTCATTGATCATTGATCCTTGTTCATTCTGCATCGTTCATTCTTCATTGATCATTGATCCTTGTTCATTCTTCATCGTTCATTCTTCATTGATCATTGTTCCTTGTTCATTGTTCATCGTTCATTCCTCAATGATCATTGATCCTTGTTCATTCTTCATCGTTCATTCTTTATTTATCATTGATCCTTGTTTATTCTTCATCGTTCATTCTTCATTGATCATTATTCCTTGTTCATTCTTCATCGTTCATTCTTCATTGATCATTGATCCTATTTTATTCTTTATCATTCATTCTTTAATGATCATTGATCCTAGTTCATTCTTCATCGTTCATTCTTCATCGTTCATTGATCCTTGTTCATTCTTCATCGTTCATTCTTTAATGATCATTGATCCTAGTTCATTCTTTATTGATCATTGATCCTTGTTCATTCTTCATCGTTCATTCTTCGTTTGATCATTGATCCTTGTTCATTCTTCATCGTTCATTCTTCATTTATCATTGATCCTTGTTCATTCTTCATCGTTCATTCTTCTTTAATCATTGATCCTTGTTCATTCTTTATCGTTCATTCTTCATTGATCATTGATCCTTGTTCATTATTCATCGTTCATTCTTCATTGATCATTGTTCCTTGTTCATTGTTCATCGTTCATTCCTCAATGATCATTGATCCTTGTTCATTTTTCATCGTTCATTCTTCATCGTTCATTCTTTATTGATCATTGATCCTTGTTCATTCTTCATCGTTCATTCTTCATTGATCATTGATCCTTGTTCATTCTTCATCGTTCATTCTTAATTGATCATTGATACTTGTTTATTCTTCATCGTTCATTCTTCATTGATCATTGATCCTTGTTCATTCTTCATCGTTCATTCTACATTTATCATTGATCCTTGTTCATTCTTCATCGTTCATTCTTCATTTATCATTGATCCTTGTTCATTTTTCATTGATCATTGATCCTTGTTCATTCTTCATCGTTCATTCTTCATTGATCATTGATCCTTGTTCATTGTTCATTGTTCATTCCTCAATGATCATTGATCCTTGTTCATTCTTCATTGTTCATTCTTTATTGATCATTGATCCTATTTTATTTTTCATCATTCATTCTTTAATGATCATTGATCCTAGTTCATTCTTCATCGTTCATTCTTCATCGTTCATTGATCCTTGTTCATTCTTCATCGTTCATTCTTCATTGATCATTGATCCTTGTTCATTCTTCATTGTTCATTCTTCATTGATCATTGATCCTTGTTCATTCTTCATCGTTCATTCTTCATTTATCATTGATCCTTGTTCATTCTTCATCGTTAATTCTTCATGGTTCATTCTTCATTGATCATTGATCCTTGTTCATTCTTCATCGTTCATTCTTCATTGATCATTGATCCTTGTTTATTCTTCATCATTCATTCTTCATTGATCATTAATCCTTGTTCATTCTTCATCGTTCATTCTACATTTATCATTGATCCTTTTTCATTCTTCATCGTTCATTCTTCATTGATCATTGATCCTTGTTCATTCTTCATCGTTCATTCTTCATTTATCATTGATCCTTGTTCATTCTTCATTGATCATTGATCCTTGTTCATTCTGCATCGTTCATTCTTCATTGATCATTGATCCTTGTTCATTCTTCATCGTTCATTCTTCATTGATCATTGTTCCTTGTTCATTGTTCATCGTTCATTCCTCAATGATCATTGATCCTTGTTCATTCTTCATCGTTCATTCTTTATTTATCATTGATCCTTGTTTATTCTTCATCGCTCATTCTTCATTGATCATTATTCCTTGTTCATTCTTCATCGTTCATTCTTCATTGATCATTGATCCTATTTTATTCTTTATCATTCATTCTTTAATGATCATTGATCCTAGTTCATTTTTCATCGTTCATTCTTCATCGTTCATTGATCCTTGTTCATTCTTCATCGTTCATTCTTTAATGATCATTGATCCTAGTTCATTCTTTATTGATCATTGATCCTTGTTCATTCTTCATCGTTCATTCTTCGTTTGATCATTGATCCTTGTTTATTCTTCATCATTCATTCTTCATTGATCATTAATCCTTGTTCATTCTTCATCGTTCATTCTACATTTATCATTGATCCTTTTTCATTCTTCATCGTTCATTCTTCATTGATCATTGATCCTTGTTCATTCTTCATCGTTCATTCTTCATTTATCATTGATCCTTGTTCATTCTTCATTGATCATTGATCCTTGTTCATTCTGCATCGTTCATTCTTCATTGATCATTGATCCTTGTTCATTCTTCATCGTTCATTCTTCATTGATCATTGTTCCTTGTTCATTGTTCATCGTTCATTCCTCAATGATCATTGATCCTTGTTCATTCTTCATCGTTCATTCTTTATTTATCATTGATCCTTGTTTATTCTTCATCGTTCATTCTTCATTGATCATTATTCCTTGTTCATTCTTCATCGTTCATTCTTCATTGATCATTGATCCTATTTTATTCTTCATCATTCATTCTTTAATGATCATTGATCTTAGTTCATTCTTCATCGTTCATTGATCCTTGTTCATTCTTCATCGTTCATTCTTTAATGATCATTGATCCTAGTTCATTCTTTATTGATCATTGATCCTTGTTCATTTTTCATCGTTCATTCTTCATCGTTCATTCTTTATTGATCATTGATCATTGATCCTTGTTCATTCTTCATCGTTCATTCTTCATTGATCATTGATCCTTGTTCATTCTTCATCGTTCATTCTTAATTGATCATTGATACTTGTTTATTCTTCATCGTTCATTCTTCATTGATCATTGATCCTTAGTCATTCTTCATCGTTCATTCTACATTTATCATTGATCCTTTTTCATTCTTCATCGTTCATTCTTCATTGATCATTGATCCTTGTTCATTCTTCATCGTTCATTCTTCATTTATCATTGATCCTTGTTCATTCTTCATTGATCATTGATCCTTGTTCATTCTTCATCGTTCATTCTTCATTGATCATTGATCCTTGTTCATTCTTCATCGTTCATTCTTCATTGATCATTGTTCCTTGTTCATTGTTCATCGTTCATTCCTCAATGATCATTGATCCTTGTTCATTCTTCATCGTTCATTCTTTATTTATCATTGATCCTTGTTTATTCTTCATCGTTCATTCTTCATTGATCATTATTCCTTGTTCATTCTTCATCGTTCATTCTTCATTGATCATTGATCCTATTTTATTCTTTATCATTCATTCTTTAATGATCATTGATCCTAGTTCATTCTTCATCGTTCATTCTTCATCGTTCATTGATCCTTGTTCATTCTTCATCGTTCATTCTTTAATGATCATTGATCCTAGTTCATTCTTTATTGATCATTGATCCTTGTTCATTCTTCATCGTTCATTCTTCGTTTGATCATTGATCCTTGTTCATTCTTCATCGTTCATTCTTCATTTATCATTGATCCTTGTTCATTCTTCATCGTTCATTCTTCTTTAATCATTGATCCTTGTTCATTCTTTATCGTTCATTCTTCATTGATCATTGATCCTTGTTCATTCTTCATCGTTCATTCTTCATTGATCATTGTTCCTTGTTCATTGTTCATCGTTCATTCGTCAATGATCATTGATCCTTGTTCATTTTTCATCGTTCATTCTTCATCGTTCATTCTTTATTGATCATTGATCCTTGTTCATTCTTCATCGTTCATTCTTCATTGATCATTGATCCTTGTTCATTCTTCATCGTTCATTCTTAATTGATCATTGATACTTGTTTATTCTTCATCGTTCATTCTTCATTGATCATTGATCCTTGTTCATTCTTCATCGTTCATTCTACATTTATCATTGATCCTTTTTCATTCTTCATCGTTCATTCTTCATTGATCATTGATCCTTGTTCATTCTTCATCGTTCATTCTTCATTTATCATTGATCCTTGTTCATTCTTCATTGATCATTGATCCTTGTTCATTCTTCATCGTTCATTCTTCATTGATCATTGATCCTTGTTCATTCTTCATCGTTCATTCTTCATTGATCATTGTTCCTTGTTCATTGTTCATCGTTCAATCCTCAATGATCATTGATCCTTGTTCATTCTTCATCGTTCATTCTTTATTTATCATTGATCCTTGTTTATTCTTCATCGTTCATTCTTCATTGATCATTATTCCTTGTTCATTCTTCATCGTTCATTCTTCATTGATCATTGATCCTATTTTATTCTTCATCATTCTTTCTTTAATGATCATTGATCCTAGTTTATTCTTCATCGTTCATTCTTCATCGTTCATTGATCCTTGTTCATTCTTCATCGTTCATTCTTTAATGATCATTGATCCTAGTTCATTCTTTATTGATCATTGATCCTTGTTCATTCTTCATCGTTCATTCTTCATTGATCATTGATCCTTGTTCATTCTTCATCGTTTATTCTTCATTTATCATTGATCCTTGTTCATTCTTCATCGTTCATTCTTCTTTAATCATTGATCCTTGTTCATTCTTTATCGTTCATTCTTCATTGATCATTGATCATTGTTCATTCTTCATCGTTCATTCTTCATTGATCATTGTTCCTTGTTCATTGTTCATCGTTCATTCCTCAATGATCATTGATCCTTGTTCATTTTTCATCGTTCATTCTTCATCGTTCATTCTTTATTGATCATTGATCCTTGTTCATTCTTCATCGTTCATTCTTCATTGATCATTGATCCTTGTTCATTCTTCATCGTTCATTCTTCATTTATCATTGATCCTTGTTCATTCTTCATCATTCATTCTTCATTGATCATTGATCTTTGTTCATTCTTCATCGTTAATTCTTCATTGATCATTGATCCTTGTCCATTCTTCATTGTTCATTGTTCATTTATCATTGATTCTTGTTCATTCTTCATTGTTCTTTGTTCATTTATCATTGATCGTTGTTCATTCTTCAAATTTCATTCTTTATTGATCATTGATCCTTGTTCATTCTTCATCGTTCATTCTTCATTGATCATTGATCCTTGTTCATTCTTCATCGTTCATTCTTCATTGATCATTGATCCTTGTTCATTGTTCATTGTTCATTCCTCAATGATCATTGATCCTTGTTCATTCTTCATTGTTCATTCTTCATTGATCATTGATCCTATTTTATTCTTCATCATTCATTCTTTGATGATCATTGATCCTAGTTCATTCTTCGTCGTTCATTCTTCATCGTTCATTGATCCTTGTTCATTCTTCATCGTTCATTCTTCATTGATCATTGATCCTTGTTCATTCTTCATTGATCATTGATCCTTGTTCATTCTTCATCGTTCATTCTTCATTTATCATTGATCCTTGTTCATTCTTCATCGTTCATTCTTCATGGTTCATTCTTCATTGATCATTGATCCTTGTTCATTCTTCATCGTTCATTCTTCATTGATCATTGATCCTTGTTTATTCTTCATCGTTCATTCTTCATTGATCATTAATCCTTGTTCATTCTTCATCGTTCATTCTACATTTATCATTGATCCTTTTTCATTCTTCATCGTTCATTCTTCATTGATCATTGATCCTTGTTCATTCTTCATCGTTCATTCTTCATTTATCATTGATCCTTGTTCATTCTTCGTTGATCATTGATCCTTGTTCATTCTGCATCGTTCATTCTTCATTGATCATTGATCCTTGTTCATTCTTCATCGTTCATTCTTCATTGATCATTGTTCCTTGTTCATTGTTCATCGTTCATTCCTCAATGATCATTGATCCTTGTTCTTTCTTCATCGTTCATTCTTTATTTATCATTGATCCTTGTTTATTATTCATCGTTCATTCTTCATTTATCATTATTCCTTGTTCATTCTTCATCGTTCATTCTTCATTGATCATTGATCCTTGTTCATTCTTCATCGTTCATTCTTCATTGACCATTGATTCGATTTCATTTTTCATCGTTTATTCTTCATTGATCATTGATCCTTGTTCATTGTTCATTGTTCATTCCTCAATGATCATTGATCCTTGTTCATTCTTCATCGTTCATTCTTCATTGATCATTGATCCTATTTTATTCTTCATCGTTCATTTTTTAATGATCATTGATCCTAGTTCATTCTTTATCGTTCATTCTTCATTGTTCATTGATCCTTGTTCATTCTTCATTGTTCATTCTACATTTATCATTGATCCTTTTTCATTCTTCATCGTTCATTCTTCATTGATCATTGATCCTTGTTCATTCTTCATCGTTCATTCTTCATTTATCATTGATCCTTGTTCATTCTTCATTGATCATTGATCCTTGTTCATTCTTCATCGTTCATTCTTCATTGATCATTGATCCTTGTTCATTCTTCATCGTTCATTCTTCATTGATCATTGTTCCTTGTTCATTGTTCATCGTTCATTCCTCAATGATCATTGATCCTTGTTCATTCTTCATCGTTCATTCTTTATTTATCATTGATCCTTGTTTATTCTTCATCGTTCATTCTTCATTGATCATTATTCCTTGTTCATTCTTCATCGTTCATTCTTCATTGATCATTGATCCTATTTTATTCTTCATCTTTCATTCTTTAATGATCATTGATCCTAGTTCATTCTTCATCGTTCATTAATCCTTGTTCATTCTTCATCGTTCATTCTTTAATGATCATTAATCCTAGTTCATTCTTTATTGATCATTGATCCTTGTTCATTCTTCATCGTTCATTCTTCATTGATCATTGATCCTTGTTCATTCTTCATCGTTCATTCTTCATTTATCATTGATCCTTGTTCATTCTTCATCGTTCATTCTTCTTTAATCATTGATCCTTGTTCATTCTTTATCGTTCATTCTTCATTGATCATTGATCCTTGTTCATTCTTCATCGTTCATTCTTCATTGATCATTGTTCCTTGTTCATTGTTCATCGTTCATTCCTCAATGATACTTGATCCTTGTTCATTTTTCATCGTTCATTCTTCATCGTTCATTCTTTATTGATCATTGATCCTTGTTCATTCTTCATCGTTCATTCTTCATTGATCATTGATCCTTGTTCATTCTTCATCGTTCATTCTTCATTTATCATTGATCCTTGTTCATTCTTCATCATTCATTCTTCATTGATCATTGATCTTTGTTCATTCTTCATCGTTAATTCTTCATTGATCATTGATCCTTGTCCATTCTTCATTGTTCATTGTTCATTTATCATTGATTCTTGTTCATTCTTCATCGTTCATTGTTCATTTATCATTGATCGTTGTTCATTCTTCATCGTTCATTCTTCATGGATCATTCTTCATTGATCATTGATCCTTGTTCATTCTTCATCGTTCATTCTTCATTGATCATTGATCCTTGTTTATTCTTCATCGTTCATTCTTCATTGATCATTAATCCTTGTTCATTCTTCATCGTTCATTCTACATTTATCATTGATCCTTTTTCATTCTTCATCGTTCATTCTTCATTGATCATTGATCCTTGTTCATTCTTCATCGTTCATTCTTCATTTATCATTGATCCTTGTTCATTCTTCATTGATCATTGATCCTTGTTCATTTTGCATCGTTCATTCTTCATTGATCATTGATCGTTGTTCATTCTTCATCGTTCATTCTTCATTGATCATTGTTCCTTGTTCATTGTTCATCGTTCATTCCTCAATGATCATTGATCCTTGTTCATTTTTCATCGTTCATTCTTTATTTATCATTGATCCTTGTTTATTCTTCATCGTTCATTCTTCATTGATCATTATTCCTTGTTCATTCTTCATTGATCATTGATCCTATTTTATTCTTTATCATTCATTCTTTAATGATCATTGATCCTAGTTCATTCTTCATCGTTCATTCTTCATCGTTCATTGATCCTTGTTCATTCTTCATCGTTCATTCTTTAATGATCATTGATCCTAGTTCATTCTTTATTGATCATTGATCCTTGTTCATTCTTCATCGTTCATTCTTCATTGATCATTGATCCTTGTTCATTCTTCATCGTTCATTCTTCATTTATCATTGATCCTTGTTCATTCTTCATCGTTCATTCTTCTTTAATCATTGATCCTTGTTCATTCTTCATCGTTCATTCTTCATTTATCATTGATCCTTGTTCATTCTTCATCATTCATTCTTCATTGATCATTGATCTTTGTTCATTCTTCATCGTTAATTCTTCATTGATCATTGATCCTTGTCCATTCTTCATTGTTCATTGTTCATTTATCATTGATTCTTGTTCATTCTTCATTGTTCATTGTTCATTTATCATTGATCGTTGTTCATTCTTCATTGTTCATTCTTTATTGATCATTGATCCTTGTTCATTCTTCATCGTTCATTCTTCATTGATCGTTGATCCTTGTTCATTCTTCATCGTTCATTCTTCATTGATCATTGATCCTTGTTCATTGTTCATTGTTCATTCCTCAATGATCATTGATCCTTGTTCATTCTTCATTGTTCATTCTTCATTGATCATTGATCCTATTTTATTCTTCATCATTCATTCTTTGATGATCATTGATCCTAGTTCATTCTTCGTCGTTCATTCTTCATCGTTCATTGATCCTTGTTCATTCTTCATCGTTCATTCTTCATTGATCATTGATCCTTGTTCATTCTTCATTGATCATTGATCCTTGTTCATTCTTCATCGTTCATTCTTCATTTATCATTGATCCTTGTTCATTCTTCATCGTTCATTCTTCATGGTTCATTCTTCATTGATCATTGATCCTTGTTCATTCTTCATCGTTCATTCTTCATTGATCATTGATCCTTGTTTATTCTTCATCGTTCATTCTTCATTGATCATTAATCCTTGTTCATTCTTCATCGTTCATTCTACATTTATCATTGATCCTTTTTCATTCTTCATCGTTCATTCTTCATTGATCATTGATCCTTGTTCATTCTTCATCGTTCATTCTTCATTTATCATTGATCCTTGTTCATTCTTCGTTGATCATTGATCCTTGTTCATTCTGCATCGTTCATTCTTCATTGATCATTGATCCTTGTTCATTCTTCATCGTTCATTCTTCATTGATCATTGTTCCTTGTTCATTGTTCATCGTTCATTCCTCAATGATCATTGATCCTTGTTCTTTCTTCATCGTTCATTCTTTATTTATCATTGATCCTTGTTTATTATTCATCGTTCATTCTTCATTTATCATTATTCCTTGTTCATTCTTCATCGTTCATTCTTCATTGATCATTGATCCTTGTTCATTCTTCATCGTTCATTCTTCATTGACCATTGATTCGATTTCATTTTTCATCGTTTATTCTTCATTGATCATTGATCCTTGTTCATTGTTCATTGTTCATTCCTCAATGATCATTGATCCTTGTTCATTCTTCATCGTTCATTCTTCATTGATCATTGATCCTATTTTATTCTTCATCGTTCATTTTTTAATGATCATTGATCCTAGTTCATTCTTTATCGTTCATTCTTCATTGTTCATTGATCCTTGTTCATTCTTCATTGTTCATTCTACATTTATCATTGATCCTTTTTCATTCTTCATCGTTCATTCTTCATTGATCATTGATCCTTGTTCATTCTTCATCGTTCATTCTTCATTTATCATTGATCCTTGTTCATTCTTCATTGATCATTGATCCTTGTTCATTCTTCATCGTTCATTCTTCATTGATCATTGATCCTTGTTCATTCTTCATCGTTCATTCTTCATTGATCATTGTTCCTTGTTCATTGTTCATCGTTCATTCCTCAATGATCATTGATCCTTGTTCATTCTTCATCGTTCATTCTTTATTTATCATTGATCCTTGTTTATTCTTCATCGTTCATTCTTCATTGATCATTATTCCTTGTTCATTCTTCATCGTTCATTCTTCATTGATCATTGATCCTATTTTATTCTTCATCTTTCATTCTTTAATGATCATTGATCCTAGTTCATTCTTCATCGTTCATTAATCCTTGTTCATTCTTCATCGTTCATTCTTTAATGATCATTGATCCTAGTTCATTCTTTATTGATCATTGATCCTTGTTCATTCTTCATCGTTCATTCTTCATTGATCATTGATCCTTGTTCATTCTTCATCGTTCATTCTTCATTTATCATTGATCCTTGTTCATTCTTCATCGTTCATTCTTCTTTAATCATTGATCCTTGTTCATTCTTTATCGTTCATTCTTCATTGATCATTGATCCTTGTTCATTCTTCATCGTTCATTCTTCATTGATCATTGTTCCTTGTTCATTGTTCATCGTTCATTCCTCAATGATCATTGATCCTTGTTCATTTTTCATCGTTCATTCTTCATCGTTCATTCTTTATTGATCATTGATCGTTGTTCATTCTTCATCGTTCATTCTTCATTGATCATTGATCCTTGTTCATTCTTCATCGTTCATTCTTCATTTATCATTGATCCTTGTTCATTCTTCATCATTCATTCTTCATTGATCATTGATCTTTGTTCATTCTTCATCGTTAATTCTTCATTGATCATTGATCCTTGTCCATTCTTCATTGTTCATTGTTCATTTATCATTGATTCTTGTTCATTCTTCATCGTTCATTGTTCATTTATCATTGATCGTTGTTCATTCTTCATCGTTCATTCTTCATGGATCATTCTTCATTGATCATTGATCCTTGTTCATTCTTCATCGTTCTTTCTTCATTGATCATTGATCCTTGTTTATTCTTCATCGTTCATTCTTCATTGATCATTAATCCTTGTTCATTCTTCATCGTTCATTCTACATTTATCATTGATCCTTTTTCATTCTTCATCGTTCATTCTTCATTGATCATTGATCCTTGTTCATTCTTCATCGTTCATTCTTCATTTATCATTGATCCTTGTTCATTCTTCATTGATCATTGATCCTTGTTCATTTTGCATCGTTCATTCTTCATTGATCATTGATCGTTGTTCATTCTTCATCGTTCATTCTTCATTGATCATTGTTCCTTGTTCATTGTTCATCGTTCATTCCTCAATGATCATTGATCCTTGTTCATTCTTCATCGTTCATTCTTTATTTATCATTGATCCTTGTTTATTCTTCATCGTTCATTCTTCATTGATCATTATTCCTTGTTCATTCTTCATTGATCATTGATCCTATTTTATTCTTTATCATTCATTCTTTAATGATCATTGATCCTAGTTCATTCTTCATCGTTCATTCTTCATCGTTCATTGATCCTGGTTCATTCTTCGTCGTTCATTCTTTAATGATCATTGATCCTAGTTCATTCTTTATTGATCATTGATCCTTGTTCATTCTTCATCGTTCATTCTTCATTGATCATTGATCCTTGTTCATTCTTCATCGTTCATTCTTCATTTATCATTGATCCTTGTTCATTCTTCATCGTTCATTCTTCTTTAATCATTGATCCTTGTTCATTCTTTATCGTTCATTCTTTATTGATCATTGATCCTTGTTCATTCTTCATCGTTCATTCTTCATTGATCATTGTTCCTTGTTCATTGTTCATCGTTCATTCCTCAATGATCATTGATCCTTGTTCATTTTTCATCGTTCATTCTTCATCGTTCATTCTTTATTGATCATTGATCCTTGTTCATTCTTCATCGTTCATTCTTCATTGATCATTGATCCTTGTTCATTCTTCATCGTTCATTCTTAATTGATCATTGATACTTGTTTATTCTTCATCGTTCGTTCTTCATTGATCATTGATCCTTGTTCATTCTTCATCGTTCATTCTACATTTATCATTGATCCTTTTTCATTCTTCATCGTTCATTCTTCATTGATCATTGATCCTTGTTCATTCTTCATCGTTCATTCTTCATTTATCATTGATCCTTGTTCATTCTTCATTGATCATTGATCCTTGTTCATTCTTCTTCGTTCATTCTTCATTAATCATTGATCCTTGTTCATTCTTCATCGTTCATTCTTCATTGATCATTGTTCCTTGTTCATTGTTCATCGTTCATTCCTCAATGATCATTGATCCTTGTTCATTCTTCATCGTTCATTCTTTATTTATCATTGATCCTTGTTTATTCTTCATCGTTCATTCTTCATTGATCATTATTCCTTGTTCATTCTTCATCGTTCATTCTTCATTGATCATTGATCCTATTTTATTCTTCATCATTCATTCTTTAATGATCATTGATCCTAGTTCATTCTTCATCGTTCATTCTTCATCGTTCATTGATCCTTGTTCATTCTTCATCGTTCATTCTTTAATGATCATTGATCCTAGTTCATTCTTTATTGATCATTGATCCTTGTTCATTCTTCATCGTTCATTCTTCATTGATCATTGATCCTTGTTCATTCTTCATCGTTTATTCTTCATTTATCATTGATCCTTGTTCATTCTTCATCGTTCATTCTTCTTTAATCATTGATCCTTGTTCATTCTTTATCGTTCATTCTTCATTGATCATTGATCATTGTTCATTCTTCATCGTTCATTCCTCATTGATCATTGTTCCTTGTTCATTGTTCATCGTTCATTCCTCAATGATCATTGATCCTTGTTCATTTTTCATCGTTCATTCTTCATCGTTCATTCTTTATTGATCATTGATCCTGTTTCATTCTTCATCGTTCATTCTTCATTGATCATTGATCCTTGTTCATTCTTCATCGTTCATTCTTCATTTATCATTGATCCTTGTTCATTCTTCATCATTCATTCTTCATTGATCATTGATATTTGTTCATTCTTCATCATTAATTCTTCATTGATCATTGATCCTTGTCCATTCTTCATTGTTCATTGTTCATTTATCATTGATTCTTGTTCATTCTTCATCGTTCATTGTTCATTTATCATTGATCGTTGTTCATTCTTCATCGTTCAATCTTTATTGATCATTGATCCTTGTTCATTCTTCATCGTTCATTCTTCATTGATCATTGATCCTTGTTCATTCTTCATCGTTCATTCTTCATTGATCATTGATCCTTGTTCATTGTTCATTGTTCATTCCTCAATGATCATTGATCCTTGTTCATTCTTCATTGTTCATTCTTTATTGATCATTGATCCTATTTTATTTTTCATCATTCATTCTTTAATGATCATTGATCCTAGTTCATTCTTCATCGTTCATTCTTCATCGTTCATTGATCCTTGTTCATTCTTCATCGTTCATTCTTCATTGATCATTGATCCTTGTTCATTCTTCATTGTTCATTCTTCATTGATCATTGATCCTTGTTCATTCTTCATCGTTCATTCTTCATTTATCATTGATCCTTGTTCATTCTTCATCGTTCATTCTTCATGGTTCATTCTTCATTGATCATTGATCCTTGTTCATTCTTCATCGTTCATTCTTCATTGATCATTGATCCTTGTTTATTATTCATCGTTCATTCTTCATTGATCATTAATCCTTGTTCATTCTTCATCGTTCATTCTACATTTATCATTGATCCTTTTTCATTCTTCATCGTTCATTCTTCATTGATCATTGATCCTTGTTCATTCTTCATCGTTCATTCTTCATTTATCATTGATCCTTGTTCATTCTTCATTGATCATTGATCCTTGTTCATTCTGCATCTTTCATTCTTCATTGATCATTGATCGTTGTTCATTCTTCATCTTTCATTCTTCATTGATCATTGTTCCTTGTTCATTGTTCATCGTTCATTCCTCAATGATCATTGATCCTTGTTCATTCTTCATCGTTCATTCTTTATTTATCATTGATCCTTGTTTATTCTTCATCGTTCATTCTTCATTGATCATTATTCCTTGTTCATTCTTCATCGTTCATTCTTCATTGATCATTGATCCTATTTTATTCTTTATCATTCATTCTTTAATGATCATTGATCCTAGTTCATTCTTCATCGTTCATTGATCCTTGTTCATTCTTCATCGTTCATTCTTTAATGATCATTGATCCTAGTTCATTCTTTATTGATCATTGATCCTTGTTCATTCTTCATCGTTCATTCTTCATTGATCATTTATCCTTGTTCATTTTTCATCGTTCATTCTTCATTTATCATTGATCCTTGTTCATTCTTCATCGTTCATTCTTCTTTAATCATTGATCCTTGTTCATTCTTTATCGTTCATTCTTCATTGATCATTGATCCTTGTTCATTCTTCATCGTTCATTCTTCATTGATCATTGTTCCTTGTTCATTGTTCATCGTTCATTCCTCAATGATCATTGATCCTTGTTCATTTTTCATCGTTCATTCTTCATCGTTCATTCTTTATTGATCATTGATCCTTGTTTATTCTTCATCGTTCATTCTTCATTGATCATTGATCCTTGTTCATTCTTCATCGTTCATTCTACATTTATCATTGATCCTTTTTCATTCTTCATCGTTCATTCTTCATTGATCATTGATCCTTGTTCATTCTTCATCGTTCATTCTTCATTTATCATTGATCCTTGTTCATTCTTCATTGATCATTGATCCTTGTTCATTCTTCATCGTTCATTCTTCATTGATCATTGATCCTTGTTCATTCTTCATCGTTCATTCTTCATTGATCATTGTTCCTTGTTCATTGTTCATCGTTCATTCCTCAATGATCATTGATCCTTGTTCATTCTTCATTGTTCATTCTTTATTTATCATTGATCCTTGTTTATTCTTCATCGTTCATTCTTCATTGATCATTATTCCTTGTTCATTCTTCATCGTTCATTCTTCATTGATCATTGATCCTATTTTATTCTTCATCATTCATTCTTTAATGATCATTGATCCTAGTTCATTCTTCATCGTTCATTGATCCTTGTTCATTCTTCATCGTTCATTCTTTAATGATCATTGATCCTAGTTCATTCTTTATTGATCATTGATCCTTGTTCATTCTTCATCGTTCATTCTTCATTGATCATTGATCCTTGTTCATTCTTCATCGTTTATTCTTCATTTATCATTGATCCTTGTTCATTCTTTATCGTTCATTCTTCATTGATCATTGATCATTTTTCATTCTTCATCGTTCATTCTTCATTGATCATTGTTCCTTGTTCATTGTTCATCGTTCATTCCTCAATGATCATTGATCCTTGTTCATTTTTCATCGTTCATTCTTCATCGTTCATTCTTTATTGATCATTGATCCTTGTTCATTCTTCATCGTTCATTCTTCATTGATCATTGATCCTTGTTCATTCTTCATCGTTCATTCTTCATTTATCATTGATCCTTGTTCATTCTTCATCGTTCATTCTTCATTGATCATTGATCTTTGTTCATTCTTCATCGTTAATTCTTCATTGATCATTGATCCTTGTCCATTCTTCATTGTTCATTGTTCATTTATCATTGATCGTTGTTCATTCTTCATCGTTCATTCTTTATTGATCATTGATCCTTGTTCATTCTTCATCGTTCATTCTTCATTGATCATTGATCCTTGTTCATTCTTCATCGTTCATTCTTCATTGATCATTGATCCTTGTTCATTGTTCATTGTTCATTCCTCAATGATCATTGATCCTTGTTCATTCTTCATTGTTCATTCTTTATTGATCATTGATCCTATTTTTTTTTTCATCATTCATTCTTTAATGATCATTGATCCTAGTTCATTCTTCATCGTTCATTCTTCATCGTTCATTGATCCTTGTTCATTCTTCATCGTTCATTCTTCATTGATCATTGATCCTTGTTCATTCTTCATTGTTCATTCTTCATTGATCATTGATCCTTGTTCATTCTTCATCGTTCATTCTTCATTTATCATTGATCCTTGTTCATTCTTCATCGTTCATTCTTCATGGTTCATCCTTCATTGATCATTGATCCTTATTCATTCTTCATCGTTCATTCTTCATTGATCATTGATCCTTGTTTATTCTTCATCGTTCATTCTTCATTGATCATTAATCCTTGTTCATTCTTCATCGTTCATTCTACATTTATCATTGATCCTTTTTCATTCTTCATCGTTCATTCTTCATTGATCATTGATCCTTGTTCATTCTTCATCGTTCATTCTTCATTTATCATTGATCCTTGTTCATTCTTCATTGATCATTGATCCTTGTTCATTCTGCATCGTTCATTCTTCATTGATCATTGATCCTTGTTCATTCTTCATCGTTCATTCTTCATTGATCATTGTTCCTTGTTCATTGTTCATCGTTCATTCCTCAATGATCATTGATCCTTGTTCATTCTTCATCGTTCATTCTTTATTTATCATTGATCGTTGTTTATTCTTCATCGTTCATTCTTCATTGATCATTATTCCTTGTTCATTCTTCATCGTTCATTCTTCATTGATCATTGATCCTATTTTATTCTTTATCATTCATTCTTTAATGATCATTGATCCTAGTTCATTCTTCATCGTTCATTCTTCATCGTTCATTGATCCTTGTTCATTCTTCATCGTTCATTCTTTAATGATCATTGATCCTAGTTCATTCTTTATTGATCATTGATCCTTGTTCATTCTTCATCGTTCATTCTTCGTTTGATCATTGATCCTTGTTCATTCTTCATCGTTCATTCTTCATTTATCATTGATCCTAGTTCATTCTTCATCGTTCATTCTTCATCGTTCATTGATCCTTGTTCATTCTTCATCGTTCATTCTTTAATGATCATTGATCCTAGTTCATTCTTTATTGATCATTGATCCTTGTTCATTCTTCATCGTTCATTCTTCATTGATCATTGATCCTTGTTCATTATTCATCGTTTATTCTTCATTTATCATTGATCCTTGTTCATTCTTCATCGTTCATTCTTCTTTAATCATTGATCCTTGTTCATTCTTTATCGTTCATTCTTCATTGATCATTGATCATTGTTCATTCTTCATCGTTCATTCTTCATTGATCATTGATCCTTGTTCATTCTTCATCGTTCATTCTTCATTTATCATTGATCCTTGTTCATTCTTCATCGTTCATTCTTCATTGTTCATTGTTCATTTATCATTGATTCTTGTTCATTCTTCATCGTTCATTGTTCATTTATCATTGATCGTTGTTCATTCTTCATCGTTCATTCTTTATTGATCATTGATCCTTGTTCATTCTTCATCGTTCATTCTTCATTGATCATTGATCCTTGTTCATTCTTCATCGTTCATTCTTCATTGATCATTGATCCTTGTTCATTGTTCATTGTTCATTCCTCAATGATCATTGATCCTTGTTCATTATTCATTGTTCATTCTTTATTGATCATTGATCCTATTTTATTTTTCATCATTCATTCTTTAATGATCATTGATCCTAGTTCATTCTTCATCGTTCATTCTTTATCGTTTATTGATCCTTGTTCATTCTTCATCGTTCATTCTTCATTGATCATTGATCCTTGTTCATTCTTCATTGTTCATTCTTCATTGATCATTGATCCTTGTTCATTCTTCATCGTTCATTCTTCATTTATCATTGATCCTTGTTCATTCTTCATCGTTCATTCTTCATGGTTCATTCTTCATTGATCATTGATCCTTGTTCATTCTTCATCGTTCATTCTTCATTGATCATTGATCCTTGTTTATTCTTCATCGTTCATTCTTCATTGATCATTAATCCTTGTTCATTCTTCATCGTTCATTCTACATTTATCATTGATCCTTTTTCATTCTTCATCGTTCATTCTTCATTGATCATTGATCCTTGTTCATTCTTAATCGTTCATTCTTCATTTATCATTGATCCTTGTTCATTCTTCATTGATCATTGATCCTTGTTCATTCTGCATCTTTCATTCTTCATTGATCATTGATCGTTGTTCATTCTTCATCTTTCATTCTTCATTGATCATTGTTCCTTGTTCATTGTTCATCGTTCATTCCTCAATGATCATTGATCCTTGTTCATTCTTTATTTATCATTGATCCTTGTTTATTCTTCATCGTTCATTCTTCATTGATCATTATTCCTTGTTCATTCTTCATCGTTCATTCTTCATTGATCATTGATCCTATTTTATTCTTTATCATTCATTCTTTAATGATCATTGATCCTAGTTCATTCTTCATCGTTCATTGATCCTTGTTCATTCTTCATTGTTCATTCTTTAATGATCATTGATCCTAGTTCATTCTTTATTGATCATTGATCCTTGTTCATTCTTCATCGTTCATTCTTCATTGATCATTGATCCTTGTTCATTCTTCATCGTTCATTCTTCATTTATCATTGATCCTTGTTCATTCTTCATCGTTCATTCTTCTTTAATCATTGATCCTTGTTCATTCTTTATCGTTCATTCTTCATTGATCATTGATCCTTGTTCATTCTTCATCGTTCATTCTTCATTGATCATTGTTCCTTGTTCATTGTTCATCGTTCATTCCTCAATGATCATTGATCCTTGTTCATTTTTCATCGTTCATTCTTCATCGTTCATTCTTTATTGATCATTGATCCTTGTTCATTCTTCATCGTTCATTCTTCATTGATCATTGATCCTTGTTCATTCTTCATCGTTCATTCTTAATTGATCATTGATACTTGTTTATTCTTCATCGTTCATTCTTCATTGATCATTGATCCTTGTTCATTCTTCATCGTTCATTCTACATTTATCATTGATCCTTTTTCATTCTTCATCGTTCATTCTTCATTGATCATTGATCCTTGTTCATTCTTCATCGTTCATTCTTCATTTATCATTGATCCTTGTTCATTCTTCATTGATCATTGATCCTTGTTCATTCTTCATCGTTCATTCTTCATTGATCATTGATCCTTGTTCATTCTTCATCGTTCATTCTTCATTGATCATTGTTCCTTGTTCATTGTTCATCGTTCATTCCTCAATGATCATTGATCCTTGTTCATTCTTCATCGTTCATTCTTTATTTATCATTGATCCTTGTTTATTCTTCATCGTTCAATCTTCATTGATCATTATTCCTTGTTCATTCTTCATCGTTCATTCTTCATTGATCATTGATCCTATTTTATTCTTCATCATTCATTCTTTAATGATCATTGATCCTAGTTCATTCTTCATCGTTCATTCTTCATCGTTCATTGATCCTTGTTCATTCTTCATCGTTCATTCTTTAATGATCATTGATCCTAGTTCATTCTTTATTGATCATTGATCCTTGTTCATTCTTCATCGTTCATTCTTCATTGATCATTGATCCTTGTTCATTCTTCATCGTTTATTCTTCATTTATCATTGATCCTTGTTCATTCTTTATCGTTCATTCTTCATTGATCATTGATCATTTTTCATTCTTCATCGTTCATTCTTCATTGATCATTGTTCCTTGTTCATTGTTCATCGTTCATTCCTCAATGATCATTGATCCTTGTTCATTTTTCATCGTTCATTCTTCATCGTTCATTCTTTATTGATCATTGATCCTTGTTCATTCTTCATCGTTCATTCTTCATTGATCATTGATCCTTGTTCATTCTTCATCGTTCAATCTTCATTTATCATTGATCCTTGTTCATTCTTCATCGTTCATTCTTCATTGATCATTGATCTTTGTTCATTCTTCATCGTTAATTCTTCATTGATCATTGATCCTTGTCCATTCTTCATTGTTCATTGTTCATTTATCATTGATTCTTGTTCATTCTTCATCGTTCATTGTTCATTTATCATTGATCGTTGTTCATTCTTCATCGTTCATTCTTTATTGATCATTGATCCTTGTTCATTCTTCATCGTTCATTCTTCATTGATCATTGATCCTTGTTCATTCTTCATCGTTCATTCTTCATTGATCATTGATCCTTGTTCATTGTTCATTGTTCATTCCTCAATGATCATTGATCCTTGTTCATTCTTCATTGTTCATTCTTTATTGATCATTGATCCTATTTTTTTTTTCATCATTCATTCTTTAATGATCATTGATCCTAGTTCATTCTTCATCGTTCATTCTTCATCGTTCATTGATCCTTGTTCATTCTTCATCGTTCATTCTTCATTGATCATTGATCCTTGTTCATTCTTCATTGTTCATTCTTCATTGATCATTGATCCTTGTTCATTCTTCATCGTTCATTCTTCATTTATCATTGATCCTTGTTCATTCTTCATCGTTCATTCTTCATGGTTCATTCTTCATTGATCATTGATCCTTATTCATTCTTCATCGTTCATTCTTCATTGATCATTGATCCTTGTTTATTCTTCATCGTTCATTCTTCATTGATCATTAATCCTTGTTCATTCTTCATCGTTCATTCTACATTTATCATTGATCCTTTTTCATTCTTCATCGTTCATTCTTCATTGATCATTGATCCTTGTTCATTCTTCATCGTTCATTCTTCATTTATCATTGATCCTTGTTCATTCTTCATTGATCATTGATCCTTGTTCATTCTGCATCGTTCATTCTTCATTGATCATTGATCCTTGTTCATTCTTCATCGTTCATTCTTCATTGATCATTGTTCCTTGTTCATTGTTCATCGTTCATTCCTCAATGATCATTGATCCTTGTTCATTCTTCATCGTTCATTCTTTATTTATCATTGATCCTTGTTTATTCTTCATCGTTCATTCTTCATTGATCATTATTCCTTGTTCATTCTTCATCGTTCATTCTTCATTGATCATTGATCCTATTTTATTCTTTATCATTCATTCTTTAATGATCATTGATCCTAGTTCATTCTTCATCGTTCATTCTTCATCGTTCATTGATCCTTGTTCATTCTTCATCGTTCATTCTTAATGATCATTGATCCTAGTTCATTCTTTATTGATCATTGATCCTTGTTCATTCTTCATCGTTCATTCTTCGTTTGATCATTGATCCTTGTTCATTCTTCATCGTTCATTCTTCATTTATCATTGATCCTTGTTCATTCTTCATCGTTCATTCTTCTTTAATCATTGATCCTTGTTCATTCTTTATCGTTCATTCTTCATTGATCATTGATCCTTGTTCATTCTTCATCGTTCATTCTTCATTGATCATTGTTCCTTGTTCATTGTTCATCGTTCATTCCTCATTGATCATTGATCCTTGTTCATTTTTCATCGTTCATTCTTCATCGTTCATTCTTTATTGATCATTGATCCTTGTTCATTCTTCATCGTTCATTCTTCATTGATCATTGATCCTTGTTCATTCTTCATCGTTCATTCTTAATTGATCATTGATACTTGTTTATTCTTCATCGTTCATTCTTCATTGATCATTGATCCTTGTTCATTCTTCATCGTTCATTCTACATTTATCATTGATCCTTTTTCATTCTTCATCGTTCATTCTTCATTGATCATTGATCCTTGTTCATTCTTCATCGTTCATTCTTCATTTATCATTGATCCTTGTTCATTCTTCATTGATCATTGATCCTTGTTCATTCTTCATCGTTCATTCTTCATTGATCATTGATCCTTGTTCATTCTTCATCGTTCATTCTTCATTGATCATTGTTCCTTGTTCATTGTTCATCGTTCATTCCTCAATGATCATTGATCCTTGTTCATTCTTCATCGTTCATTCTTTATTTATCATTGATCCTTGTTTATTCTTCATCGTTCATTCTTCATTGATCATTATTCCTTGTTCATTCTTCATCGTTCATTCTTCATTGATCATTGATCCTATTTTATTCTTCATCATTCATTCTTTAATGATCATTGATCCTAGTTTATTCTTCATCGTTTATTCTTCATCGTTCATTGATCCTTGTTCATTCTTCATCGTTCATTCTTTAATGATCATTGATCCTAGTTCATTCTTTATTGATCATTGATCCTTGTTCATTCTTCATCGTTCATTCTTCATTGATCATTGATCCTTGTTCATTCTTCATCGTTTATTCTTCATTTATCGTTGATCCTTGTTCATTCTTCATCGTTCATTCTTCTTTAATCATTGATCCTTGTTCATTCTTTATCGTTCATTCTTCATTGATCATTGATCATTGTTCATTCTTCATCGTTCATTCTTCATTGATCATTGTTCCTTGTTCATTGTTCATCGTTCATTCCTCAATGATCATTGATCCTTGTTCATTTTTCATCGTTCATTCTTCATCGTTCATTCTTTATTGATCATTGATCCTTGTTCATTCTTCATCGTTCATTCTTCATTGATCATTGATCCTTGTTCATTCTTCATCGTTCATTCTTCATTTATCATTGATCCTTGTTCATTCTTCATCATTCATTCTTCATTGATCATTGATCTTTGTTCATTCTTCATCGTTAATTCTTCATTGATCATTGATCCTTGTCCATTCTTCATTGTTCATTGTTCATTTATCATTGATTCTTGTTCATTCTTCATTGTTCATTGTTCATTTATCATTGATCGTTGTTCATTCTTCATTGTTCATTCTTTATTTATCATTGATCCTTGTTCATTCTTCATCGTTCATTCTTCATTGATCATTGATCCTTGTTCATTCTTCATCGTTCATTCTTCATTGATCATTGATCCTTGTTCATTGTTCATTGTTCATTCCTCAATGATCATTGATCCTTGTTCATTCTTCATTGTTCATTCTTCATTGATCATTGATCCTATTTTATTCTTCATCATTCATTCTTTAATGATCATTGATCCTAGTTCATTCTTCGTCGTTCATTCTTCATCGTTCATTGATCCTTGTTCATTCTTCATCGTTCATTCTTCATTGATCATTGATCCTTGTTGATTCTTCATTGTTCATTCTTCATTGATCATTGATCCTTGTTCATTCTTCATCGTTCATTCTTCATTTATCATTGATCCTTGTTCATTCTTCATCGTTCATTCTTCATGGTTCATTCTTCATTGATCATTGATCCTTGTTCATTCTTCATCGTTCATTCTTCATTGATCATTGATCCTTGTTTATTCTTCATCGTTCATTCTTCATTGATCATTAATCCTTGTTCATTCTTCATCGTTCATTCTTCATCGTTCATTCTACATTTATCATTGATCCTTTTTCATTCTTCATCGTTCATTCTTCATTGATCATTGATCCTTGTTCATTCTTCATCGTTCATTCTTCATTTATCATTGATCCTTGTTCATTCTTCATCGTTCATTCTTCATTTATCATTGATCCTTGTTCTTTCTTCATTGATCATTGATCCTTGTTCATTCTGCATCGTTCATTCTTCATTGATCATTGATCCTTGTTCATTCTTCATCGTTCATTCTTCATTGATCATTGTTCCTTGTTCATTGTTCATCGTTCATTCCTCAATGATCATTGATCCTTGTTCTTTCTTCATCGTTCATTCTTTATTTATCATTGATCCTTCTTTATTCTTCATCGTTCATTCTTCATTGATCATTATTCCTTGTTCATTCTTCATCGTTCATTCTTCATTGATCATTGAACCTTGTTTATTCTTCATCGTTCATTCTTCATTGACCATTGATTCGATTTCATTTTTCATCGTTTATTCTTCATTGATCATTGATCCTTGTTCATTGTTCATTGTTCATTCCTCAATGATCATTGATCCTTGTTCATTCTTCATCATTCATTCTTCATTGATCATTGATCCTATTTTATTCTTCATCGTTCATTTTTTAATGATCATTGATCCTAGTTCATTCTTCATCGTTCATTCTTCATTGTTCATTGATCCTTGTTCATTCTTCATTGTTCATTCTACATTTATCATTGATCCTTTTTCATTCTTCATCGTTCATTTTTCATTGATCATTGATCCTTGATCATTCTTCATCGTTCATTCTTCGTTTATCATTGATCCTTGTTCATTCTTCATTGATCATTGATCCTTGTTCATTCTTCATTGTTCATTCTTCATTGATCATTGATCCTTGTTCATTCTTCATCGTTCATTCTTCATTGATCATTGTTCCTTGTTCATTGTTCATCGTTCATTCCTCAATGATCATTGATCCTTGTTCATTCTTCATCGTTCATTCTTTATTGATCATTATTCCTTGTTCATTCTTCATCGTTCATTCTTCATTGATCATTGATCCTATTTTATTCTTCATCATTCATTCTTTAATGATCATTGATCCTAGTTCATTCTTCATCGTTAATTGATCCTTGTTCATTCTTCATCGTTCATTCTTTAATGATCATTGATCCTAGTTCATTCTTTATTAATCATTGATCCTTGTTCATTCTTCATCGTTCATTCTTCATTGATCATTGATCCTTGTTCATTCTTCATCGTTCATTCTTAATTGATCATTGATACTTGTTTATTCTTCATCGTTCATTCTTCATTGATCATTGATCCTTGTTCATTCTTCATCGTTCATTCTACATTTATCATTGATCTTTTTTCATTCTTCATCGTTCATTCTTCATTGATCATTGATCCTTGTTCATTCTTCATCGTTCATTCTTCATTTATCATTGATCCTTGTTCATTCTTCATTGATCATTGATCCTTGTTCATTGTTCATCGTTGATTCTTCATTGATCATTGATCCTTGTTCATTCTTCATCGTTCATTCTTCATTGATCATTGTTCCTTGTTCATTGTTCATCGTTCATTCCTCAATGATCATTGATCCTTGTTCATTCTTCATCGTTCATTCTTTATTTATCATTGATGCTTGTTTATTCTTCATCGTTCATCGTTCATTCTTCATTGATCATTATTCCTTGTTCATTCTTCATCGTTCATTCTTCATTGATCATTGATCCTATTTTATTCTTCATCATTCATTCTTTAATGATCATTGATCCTAGTTCATTCTTCATCGTTCATTGATCCTTGTTCATTCTTCATCGTTCATTCTTTAATGATCATTGATCCTTGTTCATTCTTCATCGTTCATTCTTCATTGATCATTGATCCTTGTTCATTCTTCAACGTTTATTCTTCATTTATCATTGATCCTTGTTCATTCTTCATCGTTCATTCTTCTTTAATCATTGATCCTTGTTCATTCTTTATCGTTCATTCTTCATTGATCATTGATCATTGTTCATTCTTCATCGTTCATTCTTCATTGATCATTGTTCCTTGTTCATTGTTCATCGTTCATTCCTGAATGATCATTGATCCTTGTTCATTTTTCATCGTTCATTTTTCATCGTTCATTCTTTATTGATCATTGATCCTTTTTCATTCTTCATCGTTCATTCTTCATTGATCATTGATCCTTGTTCATTCTTCATCGTTTATTCTTCATTTATCATTGATCCTAGTTCATTCTTCATCATTCATTCTTCATTGATCATTGATCTTTGTTCATTCTTCATCGTTAATTCTTCATTGATCATTGATCCTTGTCCATTCTTCATTGTTTATTGTTCATTTATCATTGATTCTTGTTCATTCTTCATCGTTCATTGTTCATTTATCATTGATCGTTGTTCATTCTTCATCGTTCATTCTTTATTCATCATTGATCCTTGTTCATTCTTCATCGTTCATTCTTCATTGATCATTGATCCTTGTTCAATCTTCATCGTTCATTCTTCATTGATCATTGATCCTTTTTCATTGTTCATTGTTCATTCCTCAATGATCATTGATCCTTGTTCATTCTTCATTGTTCATTCTTTATTGATCATTGATCCTATTTTATTCTTCATCATTCATTCTTTAATGATCATTGATCCTAGTTCATTCTTCATCGTTCATTCTTCATCGTTCATTGATCCTTGTTCATTCTTCATCGTTCATTCTTCATTGATCATTGATCCTTGTTCATTCTTCATTGTTCATTCTTCATTGATCATTGATCCTTGTTCATTCTTCATCGTTCATTCTTCATTTATCATTGATCCTTGTTCATTCTTCATCGTTCATTCTTCATGGTTCATTCTTCATTGATCATTGATCCTTGTTCATTCTTCATCGTTCATTCTTCATTGATCATTGATCCTTGTTTATTCTTCATCGTTCATTCTTCATTGATCATTGATCCTTGTTCATTCTTCATCGTTTATTCTTCATTTATAATTGATCCTTGTTCATTCTTCTTTAATCATTGATCCTTGTTCATTCTTTATCGTTCATTCTTCATTGATCATTGATCATTGTTCATTCTTCATCGTTCATTCTTCATTGATCATTGTTCCTTGTTCATTGTTCATCGTTCATTCCTCAATGATCATTGATCCTTGTTCATTTTTCATCGTTCATTTTTCATCGTTCATTCTTTATTGATCATTGATCCTTGTTCATTCTTCATCGTTCATTCTTCATTGATCATTGATCCTTGTTCATTCTTCATCGTTCATTCTTCATTTATCATTGATCCTAGTTCATTCTTCATCATTCATTCTTCATTGATCATTGATCTTTGTTCATTCTTCATCGTTAATTCTTCATTGATCATTGATCCTTGTCCATTCTTCATTGTTCATTGTTCATTTATCATTGATTCTTGTTCATTCTTCATCGTTCATTGTTCATTTATCATTGATCGTTGTTCATTCTTCATCGTTCATTCTTTATTCATCATTGATCCTTGTTCATTCTTCATCGTTCATTCTTCATTGATCATTGATCCTTGTTCATTCTTCATCGTTCATTCTTCATTGATCATTGATCCTTTTTCATTGTTCATTGTTCATTCCTCAATGATCATTGATCCTTGTTCATTCTTCATCGTTCATTCTTCATTGATCATTGATCCTATTTTATTCTTCATCGTTCATTTTTTAATGATCATTGATCCTAGTTCATTCTTCATCGTTCATTCTTCATTGTTCATTGATCCTTGTTCATTCTTCATTGTTCATTCTACATTTATCATTGATCCTTTTTCATTCTTCATCGTTCATTCTTCATTGATCATTGATCCTTGTTCATTCTTCATCGTTCATTCTTCATTGATCATTGTTCCTTGTTCATTGTTCATCGTTCATTCCTCAATGATCATTGATCCTTGTTCATTCTTCATCGTTCATTCTTTATTGATCATTATTCCTTGTTCATTCTTCATCGTTCATTCTTCATTGATGATTGATCCTATTTTATTCTTCATCATTCATTCTTTAATGATCATTGATCCTAGTTCATTCTTCATCGTTCATTGATCCTTGTTCATTCTTCATCGTTCATTCTTTAATGATCATTGATCCTAGTTCATTCTTTATTAATCATTGATCCTTGTTCATTCTTCATCGTTCATTCTTCATTGATCATTGATCCTTGTTCATTCTTCATCGTTCATTCTTAATTGATCATTGATACTTGTTTATTCTTCATCGTTCATTCTTCATTGATCATTGATCCTTGTTCATTCTTCATCGTTCATTCTACATTTATCATTGATCCTTTTTCATTCTTCATCGTTCATTCTTCATTGATCATTGATCCTTGTTCATTCTTCATCGTTCATTCTTCATTTATCATTGATCCTTGTTCATTCTTCATTGATCATTGATCCTTGTTCATTGTTCATCGTTCATTCTTCATTGATCATTGATCCTTGTTCATTCTTCATCGTTCATTCTTCATTGATCATTGTTCCTTGTTCATTGTTCATCGTTCATTCCTCAATGATCATTGATCCTTGTTCATTCTTCATCGTTCATTCTTTATTTATCATTGATGCTTGTTTATTCTTCATCGTTCATCGTTCATTCTTCATTGATCATTATTCCTTGTTCATTCTTCATCGTTCATTCTTCATTGATCATTGATCCTATTTTATTCTTCATCATTCATTCTTTAATGATCATTGATCCTAGTTCATTCTTCATCATTCATTGATCCTTGTTCATTCTTCATCGTTCATTCTTTAATGATCATTGATCCTTGTTCATTCTTCATCGTTCATTCTTCATTGATCATTGATCCTTGTTCATTCTTCATCGTTTATTCTTCATTTATCATTGATCCTTGTTCATTCTTCATCGTTCATTCTTCTTTAATCATTGATCCTTGTTCATTCTTTATCGTTCATTCTTCATTGATCATTGATCATTGTTCATTCTTCATCGTTCATTCTTCATTGATCATTGTTCCTTGTTCATTGTTCATCGTTCATTCCTCAATGATCATTGATCCTTGTTCATTTTTCATCGTTCATTTTTCATCGTTCATTCTTTATTGATCATTGATCCTTTTTCATTCTTCATCGTTCATTCTTCATTGATCATTGATCCTTGTTCATTCTTCATCGTTCATTCTTCATTTATCATTGATCCTAGTTCATTCTTCATCATTCATTCTTCATTGATCATTGATCTTTGTTCATTCTTCATCGTTAATTCTTCATTGATCATTGATCCTTGTCCATTCTTCATTGTTCATTGTTCATTTATCATTGATTCTTGTTCATTCTTCATCGTTCATTGTTCATTTATCATTGATCGTTGTTCATTCTTCATCGTTCATTCTTTATTCATCATTGATCCTTGTTCATTCTTCATCGTTCATTCTTCATTGATCATTGATCCTTGTTCATTCTTCATCGTTCATTCTTCATTGATCATTGATCCTTTTTCATTGTTCATTGTTCATTCCTCAATGATCATTTATCCTTGTTCATTCTTCATTGTTCATTCTTTATTGATCATTGATCCTATTTTATTCTTCATCATTCATTCTTTAATGATCATTGATCCTAGTTCATTCTTCATCGTTCATTCTTCATCGTTCATTGATCCTTGTTCATTCTTCATCGTTCATTCTTCATTGATCATTGATCCTTGTTCATTCTTCATTGTTCATTCTTCATTGATCATTGATCCTTGTTCATTCTTCATCGTTCATTCTTCATTTATCATTGATCCTTGTTCATTCTTCATCGTTCATTCTTCATGGTTCATTCTTCATTGATCATTGATCCTTGTTCATTCTTCATCGTTCATTCTTCATTGATCATTGATCCTTGTTTATTCTTCATCGTTCATTCTTCATTGATCATTGATCCTTGTTCATTCTTCATCGTTTATTCTTCATTTATCATTGATCCTTGTTCATTCTTCATCGTTCATTCTTCTTTAATCATTGATCCTTGTTCATTCTTTATCGTTCATTCTTCATTGATCATTGATCATTGTTCATTCTTCATCGTTCATTCTTCATTGATCATTGTTCCTTGTTCATTGTTCATCGTTCATTCCTCAATGATCATTGATCCTTGTTCATTTTTCATCGTTCATTTTTCATCGTTCATTCTTTATTGATCATTGATCCTTGTTTATTCTTCATCGTTCATTCTTCATTGATCATTGATCCTTGTTCATTCTTCATCGTTCATTCTTCATTTATCATTGATCCTAGTTCATTCTTCATCATTCATTCTTCATTGATCATTGATCTTTGTTCATTCTTCATCGTTAATTCTTCATTGATCATTGATCCTTGTCCATTCTTCATTGTTCATTGTTCATTTATCATTGATTCTTGTTCATTCTTCATCGTTCATTGTTCATTTATCATTGATCGTTGTTCATTCTTCATCGTTCATTCTTTATTCATCATTGATCCTTGTTCATTCTTCATCGTTCATTCTTCATTGATCATTGATCCTTGTTCATTCTTCATCGTTCATTCTTCATTGATCATTGATCCTTTTTCATTGTTCATTGTTCATTCCTCAATGATCATTGATCCTTGTTCATTCTTCATTGTTCATTCTTTATTGATCATTGATCCTATTTTATTCTTCATCATTCATTCTTTAATGATCATTGATCCTAGTTCATTCTTCATCGTTCATTCTTCATCGTTCATTGATCCTTGTTCATTCTTCATCGTTCATTCTTCATTGATCATTGATCCTTGTTCATTCTTCATTGTTCATTCTTCATTGATCATTGATCCTTGTTCATTCTTCATCGTTCATTCTTCATTTATCATTGATCCTTGTTCATTCTTCATCGTTCATTCTTCATGGTTCATTCTTCATTGATCATTGATCCTTGTTCATTCTTCATCGTTCATTCTTCATTGATCATTGATCCTTGTTTATTCTTCATCGTTCATTCTTCATTGATCATTAATCCTTGTTCATTCTTCATCGTTCATTCTACATTTATCATTGATCCTTTTTCATTCTTCATCGTTAATTCTTCATTGATCATTGATCCTTGTTCATTCTTCATCGTTCATTCTTCATTTATCATTGATCCTTGTTCATTCTTCATTGATCATTGATCCTTGTTCATTCTGCATCGTTCATTCTTCATTGATCATTGATCCTTGTTCATTCTTCATCGTTCATTCTTCATTGATCATTGTTCCTTGTTCATTGTTCATCGTTCATTCCTCAATGATCATTGATCCTTGTTCATTCTTCATCGTTCATTCTTTATTTATCATTGATCCTTGTTTATTCTTCATCGTTCATTCTTCATTGATCATTATTCCTTGTTCATTCTTCATCGTTCATTCTTCATTGATCATTGATCCTATTTTATTCTTTATCATTCATTCTTTAATGATCATTGATCCTAGTTCATTCTTCATCGTTCATTCTTCATCGTTCATTGATCCTTGTTCATTCTTCATCGTTCATTCTTCATCGTTCATTCTTTAATGATCATTGATCCTAGTTCATTCTTTATTGATCATTGATCCTTGTTCATTCTTCATCGTTCATTCTTCATTGATCATTGATCCTTGTTCATTCTTCATCGTTCATTCTTCATTGATCATTGTTCCTTGTTCATTGTTCATCGTTCATTCCTCAATGATCATTGATCCTTGTTCATTCTTCATCGTTCATTCTTTATTTATCATTGATGCTTGTTTATTCTTCATCGTTCATCGTTCATTCTTCATTGATCATTATTCCTTGTTCATTCTTCATCGTTCATTCTTCATTGATCATTGATCCTATTTTATTCTTCATCATTCATTCTTTAATGATCATTGATCCTAGTTCATTCTTCATCATTCATTGATCCTTGTTCATTCTTCATCGTTCATTCTTTAATGATCATTGATCCTTGTTCATTCTTCATCGTTCATTCTTCATTGATCATTGATCCTTGTTCATTCTTCATCGTTTATTCTTCATTTATCATTGATCCTTGTTCATTCTTCATCGTTCATTCTTCTTTAATCATTGATCCTTGTTCATTCTTTATCGTTCATTCTTCATTGATCATTGATCATTGTTCATTCTTCATCGTTCATTCTTCATTGATCATTGTTCCTTGTTCATTGTTCATCGTTCATTCCTCAATGATCATTGATCCTTGTTCATTTTTCATCGTTCATTTTTCATCGTTCATTCTTTATTGATCATTGATCCTTTTTCATTCTTCATCGTTCATTCTTCATTGATCATTGATCCTTGTTCATTCTTCATCGTTCATTCTTCATTTATCATTGATCCTAGTTCATTCTTCATCATTCATTCTTCATTGATCATTGATCTTTGTTCATTCTTCATCGTTAATTCTTCATTGATCATTGATCCTTGTCCATTCTTCATTGTTCATTGTTCATTTATCATTGATTCTTGTTCATTCTTCATCGTTCATTGTTCATTTATCATTGATCGTTGTTCATTCTTCATCGTTCATTCTTTATTCATCATTGATCCTTGTTCATTCTTCATCGTTCATTCTTCATTGATCATTGATCCTTGTTCATTCTTCATCGTTCATTCTTCATTGATCATTGATCCTTTTTCATTGTTCATTGTTCATTCCTCAATGATCATTTATCCTTGTTCATTCTTCATTGTTCATTCTTTATTGATCATTGATCCTATTTTATTCTTCATCATTCATTCTTTAATGATCATTGATCCTAGTTCATTCTTCATCGTTCATTCTTCATCGTTCATTGATCCTTGTTCATTCTTCATCGTTCATTCTTCATTGATCATTGATCCTTGTTCATTCTTCATTGTTCATTCTTCATTGATCATTGATCCTTGTTCATTCTTCATCGTTCATTCTTCATTTATCATTGATCCTTGTTCATTCTTCATCGTTCATTCTTCATGGTTCATTCTTCATTGATCATTGATCCTTGTTCATTCTTCATCGTTCATTCTTCATTGATCATTGATCCTTGTTTATTCTTCATCGTTCATTCTTCATTGATCATTGATCCTTGTTCATTCTTCATCGTTTATTCTTCATTTATCATTGATCCTTGTTCATTCTTCATCGTTCATTCTTCTTTAATCATTGATCCTTGTTCATTCTTTATCGTTCATTCTTCATTGATCATTGATCATTGTTCATTCTTCATCGTTCATTCTTCATTGATCATTGTTCCTTGTTCATTGTTCATCGTTCATTCCTCAATGATCATTGATCCTTGTTCATTTTTCATCGTTCATTTTTCATCGTTCATTCTTTATTGATCATTGATCCTTGTTTATTCTTCATCGTTCATTCTTCATTGATCATTGATCCTTGTTCATTCTTCATCGTTCATTCTTCATTTATCATTGATCCTAGTTCATTCTTCATCATTCATTCTTCATTGATCATTGATCTTTGTTCATTCTTCATCGTTAATTCTTCATTGATCATTGATCCTTGTCCATTCTTCATTGTTCATTGTTCATTTATCATTGATTCTTGTTCATTCTTCATCGTTCATTGTTCATTTATCATTGATCGTTGTTCATTCTTCATCGTTCATTCTTTATTCATCATTGATCCTTGTTCATTCTTCATCGTTCATTCTTCATTGATCATTGATCCTTGTTCATTCTTCATCGTTCATTCTTCATTGATCATTGATCCTTTTTCATTGTTCATTGTTCATTCCTCAATGATCATTGATCCTTGTTCATTCTTCATTGTTCATTCTTTATTGATCATTGATCCTATTTTATTCTTCATCATTCATTCTTTAATGATCATTGATCCTAGTTCATTCTTCATCGTTCATTCTTCATCGTTCATTGATCCTTGTTCATTCTTCATCGTTCATTCTTCATTGATCATTGATCCTTGTTCATTCTTCATTGTTCATTCTTCATTGATCATTGATCCTTGTTCATTCTTCATCGTTCATTCTTCATTTATCATTGATCCTTGTTCATTCTTCATCGTTCATTCTTCATGGTTCATTCTTCATTGATCATTGATCCTTGTTCATTCTTCATCGTTCATTCTTCATTGATCATTGATCCTTGTTTATTCTTCATCGTTCATTCTTCATTGATCATTAATCCTTGTTCATTCTTCATCGTTCATTCTACATTTATCATTGATCCTTTTTCATTCTTCATCGTTCATTCTTCATTGATCATTGATCCTTGTTCATTCTTCATCGTTCATTCTTCATTTATCATTGATCCTTGTTCATTCTTCATTGATCATTGATCCTTGTTCATTCTGCATCGTTCATTCTTCATTGATCATTGATCCTTGTTCATTCTTCATTGATCATTGTTCCTTGTTCATTGTTCATCGTTCATTCCTCAATGATCATTGATCCTTGTTCATTCTTCATCGTTCATTCTTTATTTATCATTGATCCTTGTTTATTCTTCATCGTTCATTCTTCATTGATCATTATTCCTTGTTCATTCTTCATCGTTCATTCTTCATTGATCATTGATCCTATTTTATTCTTTATCATTCATTCTTTAATGATCATTGATCCTAGTTCATTCTTCATCGTTCATTCTTCATCGTTCATTGATCCTTGTTCATTCTTCATCGTTCATTCTTCATCGTTCATTCTTTAATGATCATTGATCCTAGTTCATTCTTTATTGATCATTGATCCTTGTTCATTCTTCATCGTTCATTCTTCATTGATCATTGATCCTTGTTCATTCTTCATCGTTCATTCTTCATTGATCATTGTTCCTTGTTCATTGTTCATCGTTCATTCCTCAATGATCATTGATCCTTGTTCATTCTTCATCGTTCATTCTTTATTTATCATTGATCCTTGTTTATTCTTCATCGTTCATTCTTCATTGATCATTATTCCTTGTTCATTCTTCATTGTTCATTGTTCATTGATCATTGATCCTATTTTATTCTTTATCATTCATTCTTTAATGATCATTGATCCTAGTTCATTCTTCATCGTTCATTGATCCTTGTTCATTCTTCATCGTTCATTCTTCATCGTTCATTCTTTAATGATCATTGATCCTAGTTCATTCTTTATTGATCATTGATCCTTGTTCATTCTTCATCGTTCATTCTTCATTGATCATTGATCCTTGTTCATTCTTCATCTATTATTCTTCATTTATCATTGATCCTTGTTCATTCTTCATCATTCATTCTTCTTTAATCATTGATCCTTGTTCATTCTTTATCGTTCATTCTTCATTGATCATTGATCCTTGTTCATTCTTCATCGTTCATTCTTCATTGATCATTGTTCCTTGTTCATTGTTCATCGTTCATTCCTCAATGATCATTGATCCTTGTTCATTTTTCATCGTTCATTCTTCATCGTTCATTCTTTATTGATCATTGATCCTTGTTCATTCTTCATCGTTCATTCTTCATTGATCATTGATCCTTGTTCATTCTTCATCGTTCATTCTTAATTGATCATTGATACTTGTTTATTCTTCATCGTTCATTCTTCATTGATCATTGATCCTTGTTCATTCTTCATCGTTCATTCTACATTTATCATTGATCCTTTTTCATTCTTCATCGTTCATTCTTCATTGATCATTGATCCTTGTTCATTCTTCATCGTTCATTCTTCATTTATCATTGATCCTTATTCATTCTTCATTGATCATTGATCCTTGTTCATTCTTCATCGTTCATTCTTCATTGATCATTGATCCTTGTTCATTCTTCGTCGTTCATTCTTCATTGATCATTGTTCCTTGTTCATTGTTCATCGTACATTCCTCAATGATCATTGATCCTTGTTCATTCTTCATCGTTCATTCTTTATTTATCATTGATCCTTGTTTATTCTTCATCGTTCATTCTTCATTGATCATTATTCCTTGTTCATTCTTCATCGTTCATTCTTCATTGATCATTGATCCTATTTTATTCTTCATCATTCATTCTTTAATGATCATTGATCCTAGTTCATTCTTCATCGTTCATTGATCCTTGTTCATTCTTCATCGTTCATTCTTTAATGATCATTGATCCTAGTTCATTCTTTATTGATCATTGATCCTTGTTCATTCTTCATCGTTCATTCTTCATTGATCATTGATCCTTGTTCATTCTTCATCGTTTATTCTTCATTTATCATTGATCCTTGTTCATTCTTCATCGTTCATTCTTCTTTAATCATTGATCCTTGTTCATTCTTTATCGTTCATTCTTCATTGATCATTGATCATTGTTCATTCTTCATCGTTCATTCTTCATTGATCATTGTTCCTTGTTCATTGTTCATCGTTCATTCCTCAATGATCATTGATCCTTGTTCATTTTTCATCGTTCATTCTTCATCGTTCATTCTTTATTGATCATTGATCCTTGTTCATTCTTCATCGTTCATTCTTCATTGATCATTGATCCTTGTTCATTCTTCATCGTTCATTCTTCATTTATCATTGATGCTAGTTCATTCTTCATCATTCATTCTTCATTGATCATTGATCTTTGTTCATTCTTCATCGTTAATTCTTCATTGATCATTGATCCTTGTCCATTCTTCATTGTTCATTGTTCATTTATCATTGATTCTTGTTCATTCTTCATCGTTCATTGTTCATTTATCATTGATCGTTGTTCATTCTTCATCGTTCATTCTTTATTCATCATTGATCCTTGTTCATTCTTCATCGTTCATTCTTCATTGATCATTGATCCTTGTTCATTCTTCATCGTTCATTCTTCATTGATCATTGATCCTTTTTCATTGTTCATTGTTCATTCCTCAATGATCATTGATCCTTGTTCATTCTTCATTGTTCATTCTTTATTGATCATTGATCCTATTTTATTCTTCATCATTCATTCTTTAATGATCATTGATCCTAGTTCATTCTTCATCGTTCATTCTTCATCGTTCATTGATCCTTGTTCATTCTTCATCGTTCATTCTTCATTGATCATTGATCCTTGTTCATTCTTCATTGTTCATTCTTCATTGATCATTGATCCTTGTTCATTCTTCATCGTTCATTCTTCATTTATCATTGATCCTTGTTCATTCTTCATCGTTCATTCTTCATGGTTCATTCTTCATTGATCATTGATCCTTGTTCATTCTTCATCGTTCATTCTTCATTGATCATTGATCCTTGTTTATTCTTCATCGTTCATTCTTCATTGATCATTAATCCTTGTTCATTCTTCATCGTTCATTCTACATTTATCATTGATCCTTTTTCATTCTTCATCGTTCATTCTTCATTGATCATTGATCCTTGTTCATTCTTCATCGTTCATTCTTCATTTATCATTGATCCTTGTTCATTCTTCATTGATCATTGATCCTTGTTCATTCTGCATCGTTCATTCTTCATTGATCATTGATCCTTGTTCATTCTTCATCGTTCATTCTTCATTGATCATTGTTCCTTGTTCATTGTTCATCGTTCATTCCTCAATGATCATTGATCCTTGTTCATTCTTCATCGTTCATTCTTTATTTATCATTGATCCTTGTTTATTCTTCATCGTTCATTCTTCATTGATCATTATTCCTTGTTCATTCTTCATCGTTCATTCTTCATTGATCATTGATCCTATTTTATTCTTTATTATTCATTCTTTAATGATCATTGATCCTAGTTCATTCTTCATCGTTCATTCTTCATCGTTCATTGATCCTTGTTCATTCTTCATCGTTCATTCTTCATCGTTCATTCTTTAATGATCATTGATCCTAGTTCATTCTTTATTGATCATTGATCCTTGTTCATTCTTCATCGTTCATTCTTCATTGATCATTGATCCTTGTTCATTCTTCATCGTTCATTCTTCATTGATCATTGTTCCTTGTTCATTGTTCATCGTTCATTCCTCAATGATCATTGATCCTTGTTCATTCTTCATCGTTCATTCTTTATTTATCATTGATCCTTGTTTATTCTTCATCGTTCATTCTTCATTGATCATTATTCCTTGTTCATTCTTCATCGTTCATTCTTCATTGATCATTGATCCTATTTTATTCTTTATCATTCATTCTTTAATGATCATTGATCCTAGTTCATTCTTCATCGTTCATTCTTCATCGTTCATTGATCCTTGTTCATTCTTCATCGTTCATTCTTCATCGTTCATTCTTTAATGATCATTGATCCTAGTTCATTCTTTAATGATCATTGATCCTAGTTCATTCTTCATCGTTCATTCTTCATTGATCATTGATCCTTGTTCATTCTTCATCGTTTATTCTTCATTTATCATTGATCCTTGTTCATTCTTCATCATTCATTCTTCTTTAATCATTGATCCTTGTTCATTCTTTATCGTTCATTCTTCATTGATCATTGATCCTTGTTCATTCTTCATCGTTCATTCTTCATTGATCATTGTTCCTTGTTCATTGTTCATCGTTCATTCCTCAATGATCATTGATCCTTGTTCATTTTTCATCGTTCATTCTTCATCGTTCATTCTTTATTGATCATTGATCCTTGTTCATTCTTCATCGTTCATTCTTCATTGATCATTGATCCTTGTTCATTCTTCATCGTTCATTCTTAATTGATCATTGATACTTGTTTATTCTTCATCGTTCATTCTTCATTGATCATTGATCCTTGTTCATTCTTCATCGTTCATTCTACATTTATCATTGATCCTTTTTCATTCTTCATCGTTCATTCTTCATTGATCATTGATCCTTGTTCATTCTTCATCGTTCATTCTTCATTTATCATTGATCCTTATTCATTCTTCATTGATCATTGATCCTTGTTCATTCTTCATCGTTCATTCTTCATTGATCATTGATCCTTGTTCATTCTTCGTCGTTCATTCTTCATTGATCATTGTTCCTTTTTCATTGTTCATCGTTCATTCCTCAATGATCATTGATCCATGTTCATTCTTCATCGTTCATTCTTTATTTATCATTGATCCTTGTTTATTCTTCATCGTTCATTCTTCATTGATCATTATTCCTTGTTCATTCTTCATCGTTCATTCTTCATTGATCATTGATCCTATTTTATTCTTCATCATTCATTCTTTAATGATCATTGATCCTAGTTCATTCTTCATCGTTCATTCTTCATCGTTCATTGATCCTTGTTCATTCTTCATCGTTCATTCTTTAATGATCATTGATCCTAGTTCATTCTTTATTGATCATTGATCCTTGTTCATTCTTCATCGTTCATTCTTCATTGATCATTGATCCTTGTTCATTCTTCATCGTTTATTCTTCATTTATCATTGATCCTTGTTCATTCTTCATTGTTCATTGTTCATTTATCATTGATCGTTGTTCATTCTTCATTGTTCATTCTTTATTGATCATTGATCCTTGTTCATTCTTCATCGTTCATTCTTCATTAATCATTGATCCTTGTTCATTCTTCATCGTTCATTCTTCATTGATCATTGATCCTTGTTCATTGTTCATTGTTCATTCCTCAATGATCATTGATCCTTGTTCATTCTTCATTGTTCATTCTTCATTGATCATTGATCCTATTTTATTCTTCATCATTCATTCTTTAATGATCATTGATCCTAGTTCATTCTTCGTCGTTCATTCTTCATCGTTCATTGATCCTTGTTCATTCTTCATCGTTCATTCTTCATTGATCATTGATCCTTGTTCATTCTTCATTGTTCATTCTTCATTGATCATTGATCCTTGTTCATTCTTCATCGTTCATTCTTCATTTATCATTGATCCTTGTTCATTCTTCATCGTTCATTCTTCATGGTTCATTCTTCATTGATCATTGATCCTTGTTCATTCTTCATCGTTCATTCTTCATTGATCATTGATCCTTGTTTATTCTTCATCGTTCATTCTTCATTGATCATTAATCCTTGTTCATTCTTCATCGTTCATTCTACATTTATCATTGATCCTTTTTCATTCTTCATCGTTCATTCTTCATTGATCATTGATCCTTGTTCATTCTTCATCGTTCATTCTTCATTTATCATTGATCCTTGTTCATTCTTCATTGATCATTGATCCTTGTTCATTCTGCATCGTTCATTCTTCATTGATCATTGATCCTTGTTCATTCTTCATCGTTCATTCTTCATTGATCATTGTTCCTTGTTCATTGTTCATCGTTCATTCCTCAATGATCATTGATCCTTGTTCTTTCTTCATCGTTCATTCTTTATTTATCATTGATCCTTGTTTATTCTTCATCGTTCATTCTTCATTGATCATTATTCCTTGTTCATTCTTCATCGTTCATTCTTTATTGATCATTGATCCTTGTTCATTCTTCATCGTTCATTCTTCATTGACCATTGATTCGATTTCATTTTTCATCGTTTATTCTTCATTGATCATTGATTCTTGTTCATTGTTCATTGTTCATTCCTCAATGATCATTGATCCTTGTTCATTCTTCATCGTTCATTCTTCATTGTTCATTGATCCTTATTCAATCTTCATTGTTCATTCTACATTTATCATTGATCCTTTTTCATTCTTCATCGTTCATTCTTCATTGATCATTGATCCTTGTTCATTCTTCATCGTTCATTCTTCATTTATCATTGATCCTTGTTCATTCCTCATTGATCATTGATCCTTGTTCATTCTTCATCGTTCATTCTTCATTGATCATTGATCCTTGTTCATTCTTCATCGTTCATTCTTCATTGATCATTGCTCCTTGTTCATTGTTCATCATTCATTCCTCAATGATCATTGATCCTTGTTCATTCTTCATCGTTCATTCTTTATTTATCATTGATCCTTGTTTATTCTTCATCGTTCATTCTTCATTGATCATTATTCCTTGTTCATTCTTCATCGTTCATTCTTCATTGATCATTGATCCTATTTTATTCTTCATCATTCATTCTTTAATGATCATTGATCCTAGTTCATTCTTCATCGTTCATTGATCCTTGTTCATTCTTCATCGTTCATTCTTTAATGATCATTGATCCTAGTTCATTCTTTATTGATCATTGATCCTTGTTCATTCTTCATCGTTCATTCTTCATTGATCATTGATCCTTGTTCATTCTTCATCGTTCATTCTTCATTTATCATTGATCCTTGTTCATTCTTCATCGTTCATTCTTCTTTAATCATTGATCCTTGTTCATTCTTTATCGTTCATTCTTCATTGATCATTGATCCTTGTTCATTCTTCATCGTTCAATCTTCATTGATCATTGTTCCTTGTTCATTGTTCATCGTTCATTCCTCAATGATCATTGATCCTTGTTCATTCTTCATCGTTCATTCTTTAATGATCATTGATCCTAGTTCATTCTTTATTGATCATTGATCCTTGTTCATTCTTCATCGTTCATTCTTCATTGATCATTGATCCTTGTTCATTCTTCATCGTTCATTCTTCATTTATCATTGATCCTTGTTCATTCTTCATCGTTCATTCTTCTTTAATCATTGATCCTTGTTCATTCTTTATCGTTCATTCTTTATTGATCATTGATCCTTGTTCATTCTTCATCGTTCATTCTTCATTGATCATTGATCCTTGTTCATTCTTCATCGTTCATTCTTCATTGATCATTGATCCTTGTTCATTCTTCATCGTTCATTCTTCATTGATCATTGTTCCTTGTTCATTGTTCATCGTTCATTCCTCAATGATCATTGATCCTTGTTCATTCTTCATCGTTCATTCTTTATTTATCATTGATCCTTGTTTATTCTTCATCGTTCATTCTTCATTGATCATTATTCCTTGTTCATTCTTCATCGTTCATTCTTCATTGATCATTGATCCTATTTTATTCTTTATTATTCATTCTTTAATGATCATTGATCCTAGTTCATTCTTCATCGTTCATTCTTCATCGTTCATTGATCCTTGTTCATTCTTCATCGTTCATTCTTCATCGTTCATTCTTTAATGATCATTGATCCTAGTTCATTCTTTATTGATCATTGATCCTTGTTCATTCTTCATCGTTCATTCTTCATTGATCATTGATCCTTGTTCATTCTTCATCGTTCATTCTTCATTGATCATTGTTCCTTGTTCATTGTTCATCGTTCATTCCTCAATGATCATTGATCCTTGTTCATTCTTCATCGTTCATTCTTTATTTATCATTGATCCTTGTTTATTCTTCATCGTTCATTCTTCATTGATCATTATTCCTTGTTCATTCTTCATCGTTCATTCTTCATTGATCATTGATCCTATTTTATTCTTTATCATTCATTCTTTAATGATCATTGATCCTAGTTCATTCTTCATCGTTCATTCTTCATCGTTCATTGATCCTTGTTCATTCTTCATCGTTCATTCTTCATCGTTCATTCTTTAATGATCATTGATCCTAGTTCATTCTTTAATGATCATTGATCCTAGTTCATTCTTCATCGTTCATTCTTCATTGATCATTGATCCTTGTTCATTCTTCATCGTTTATTCTTCATTTATCATTGATCCTTGTTCATTCTTCATCATTCATTCTTCTTTAATCATTGATCCTTGTTCATTCTTTATCGTTCATTCTTCATTGATCATTGATCCTTGTTCATTCTTCATCGTTCATTCTTCATTGATCATTGTTCATCGTTCATTCCTCAATGATCATTGATCCTTGTTCATTTTTCATCGTTCATTCTTCATCGTTCATTCTTTATTGATCATTGATCCTTGTTCATTCTTCATCGTTCATTCTTCATTGATCATTGATCCTTGTTCATTCTTCATCGTTCATTCTTAATTGATCATTGATACTTGTTTATTCTTCATCGTTCATTCTTCATTGATCATTGATCCTTGTTCATTCTTCATCGTTCATTCTACATTTATCATTGATCCTTTTTCATTCTTCATCGTTCATTCTTCATTGATCATTGATCCTTGTTCATTCTTCATCGTTCATTCTTCATTTATCATTGATCCTTATTCATTCTTCATTGATCATTGATCCTTGTTCATTCTTCATCGTTCATTCTTCATTGATCATTGATCCTTGTTCATTCTTCGTCGTTCATTCTTCATTGATCATTGTTCCTTTTTCATTGTTCATCGTTCATTCCTCAATGATCATTGATCCATGTTCATTCTTCATCGTTCATTCTTTATTTATCATTGATCCTTGTTTATTCTTCATCGTTCATTCTTCATTGATCATTATTCCTTGTTCATTCTTCATCGTTCATTCTTCATTGATCATTGATCCTATTTTATTCTTCATCATTCATTCTTTAATGATCATTGATCCTAGTTCATTCTTCATCGTTCATTCTTCATCGTTCATTGATCCTTGTTCATTCTTCATCGTTCATTCTTTAATGATCATTGATCCTAGTTCATTCTTTATTGATCATTGATCCTTGTTCATTCTTCATCGTTCATTCTTCATTGATCATTGATCCTTGTTCATTCTTCATCGTTTATTCTTCATTTATCATTGATCCTTGTTCATTCTTCATTGTTCATTGTTCATTTATCATTGATCGTTGTTCATTCTTCATTGTTCATTCTTTATTGATCATTGATCCTTGTTCATTCTTCATCGTTCATTCTTCATTAATCATTGATCCTTGTTCATTCTTCATCGTTCATTCTTCATTGATCATTGATCCTTGTTCATTCTTCATCGTTCAATCTTCATTGATCATTGTTCCTTGTTCATTGTTCATCGTTCATTCCTCAATGATCATTGATCCTTGTTCATTCTTCATCGTTCATTCTTTAATGATCATTGATCCTAGTTCATTCTTTATTGATCATTGATCCTTGTTCATTCTTCATCGTTCATTCTTCATTGATCATTGATCCTTGTTCATTCTTCATCGTTCATTCTTCATTTATCATTGATCCTTGTTCATTCTTCATCGTTCATTCTTCTTTAATCATTGATCCTTGTTCATTCTTTATCGTTCATTCTTTATTGATCATTGATCCTTGTTCATTCTTCATCGTTCATTCTTCATTGATCATTGATCCTTGTTCATTCTTCATCGTTCATTCTTCATTGATCATTGATCCTTGTTCATTCTTCATCGTTCATTCTTCATTGATCATTGTTCCTTGTTCATTGTTCATCGTTCATTCCTCAATGATCATTGATCCTTGTTCATTCTTCATCGTTCATTCTTTATTTATCATTGATCCTTGTTTATTCTTCATCGTTCATTCTTCATTGATCATTATTCCTTGTTCATTCTTCATCGTTCATTCTTCATTGATCATTGATCCTATTTTATTCTTTATTATTCATTCTTTAATGATCATTGATCCTAGTTCATTCTTCATCGTTCATTCTTCATCGTTCATTGATCCTTGTTCATTCTTCATCGTTCATTCTTCATCGTTCATTCTTTAATGATCATTGATCCTAGTTCATTCTTTATTGATCATTGATCCTTGTTCATTCTTCATCGTTCATTCTTCATTGATCATTGATCCTTGTTCATTCTTCATCGTTCATTCTTCATTGATCATTGTTCCTTGTTCATTGTTCATCGTTCATTCCTCAATGATCATTGATCCTTGTTCATTCTTCATCGTTCATTCTTCATCGTTCATTGATCCTTGTTCATTCTTCATCGTTCATTCTTCATCGTTCATTCTTTAATGATCATTGATCCTAGTTCATTCTTTAATGATCATTGATCCTAGTTCATTCTTCATCGTTCATTCTTCATTGATCATTGATCCTTGTTCATTCTTCATCGTTTATTCTTCATTTATCATTGATCCTTGTTCATTCTTCATCATTCATTCTTCTTTAATCATTGATCCTTGTTCATTCTTTATCGTTCATTCTTCATTGATCATTGATCCTTGTTCATTCTTCATCGTTCATTCTTCATTGATCATTGTTCATCGTTCATTCCTCAATGATCATTGATCCTTGTTCATTTTTCATCGTTCATTCTTCATCGTTCATTCTTTATTGATCATTGATCCTTGTTCATTCTTCATCGTTCATTCTTCATTGATCATTGATCCTTGTTCATTCTTCATCGTTCATTCTTAATTGATCATTGATACTTGTTTATTCTTCATCGTTCATTCTTCATTGATCATTGATCCTTGTTCATTCTTCATCGTTCATTCTACATTTATCATTGATCCTTTTTCATTCTTCATCGTTCATTCTTCATTGATCATTGATCCTTGTTCATTCTTCATCGTTCATTCTTCATTTATCATTGATCCTTATTCATTCTTCATTGATCATTGATCCTTGTTCATTCTTCATCGTTCATTCTTCATTGATCATTGATCCTTGTTCATTCTTCGTCGTTCATTCTTCATTGATCATTGTTCCTTTTTCATTGTTCATCGTTCATTCCTCAATGATCATTGATCCATGTTCATTCTTCATCGTTCATTCTTTATTTATCATTGATCCTTGTTTATTCTTCATCGTTCATTCTTCATTGATCATTATTCCTTGTTCATTCTTCATCGTTCATTCTTCATTGATCATTGATCCTATTTTATTCTTCATCATTCATTCTTTAATGATCATTGATCCTAGTTCATTCTTCATCGTTCATTCTTCATCGTTCATTGATCCTTGTTCATTCTTCATCGTTCATTCTTTAATGATCATTGATCCTAGTTCATTCTTTATTGATCATTGATCCTTGTTCATTCTTCATCGTTCATTCTTCATTGATCATTGATCCTTGTTCATTCTTCATCGTTTATTCTTCATTTATCATTGATCCTTGTTCATTCTTCATTGTTCATTGTTCATTTATCATTGATCGTTGTTCATTCTTCATTGTTCATTCTTTATTGATCATTGATCCTTGTTCATTCTTCATCGTTCATTCTTCATTAATCATTGATCCTTGTTCATTCTTCATCGTTCATTCTTCATTGATCATTGATCCTTGTTCATTGTTCATTGTTCATTCCTCAATGATCATTGATCCTTGTTCATTCTTCATTGTTCATTCTTCATTGATCATTGATCCTATTTTATTCTTCATCATTCATTCTTTAATGATCATTGATCCTAGTTCATTCTTCGTCGTTCATTCTTCATCGTTCATTGATCCTTGTTCATTCTTCATCGTTCATTCTTCATTGATCATTGATCCTTGTTCATTCTTCATTGTTCATTCTTCATTGATCATTGATCCTTGTTCATTCTTCATCGTTCATTCTTCATTTATCATTGATCCTTGTTCATTCTTCATCGTTCATTCTTCATGGTTCATTCTTCATTGATCATTGATCCTTGTTCATTCTTCATCGTTCATTCTTCATTGATCATTGATCCTTGTTTATTCTTAATCGTTCATTCTTCATTGATCATTAATCCTTGTTCATTCTTCATCGTTCATTCTACATTTATCATTGATCCTTTTTCATTCTTCATCGTTCATTCTTCATTGATCATTGATCCTTGTTCATTCTTCATCGTTCATTCTTCATTTATCATTGATCCTTGTTCATTCTTCATTGATCATTGATCCTTGTTCATTCTGCATCGTTCATTCTTCATTGATCATTGATCCTTGTTCATTCTTCATCGTTCATTCTTCATTGATCATTGTTCCTTGTTCATTGTTCATCGTTCATTCCTCAATGATCATTGATCCTTGTTCTTTCTTCATCGTTCATTCTTTATTTATCATTGATCCTTGTTTATTCTTCATCGTTCATTCTTCATTGATCATTATTCCTTGTTCATTCTTCATCGTTCATTCTTTATTGATCATTGATCCTTGTTCATTCTTCATCGTTCATTCTTCATTGACCATTGATTCGATTTCATTTTTCATCGTTTATTCTTCATTGATCATTGATTCTTGTTCATTGTTCATTGTTCATTCCTCAATGATCATTGATCCTTGTTCATTCTTCATCGTTCATTCTTCATTGTTCATTGATCCTTATTCATTCTTCATTGTTCATTCTACATTTATCATTGATCCTTTTTCATTCTTCATCGTTCATTCTTCATTGATCATTGATCCTTGTTCATTCTTCATCGTTCATTCTTCATTTATCATTGATCCTTGTTCATTCCTCATTGATCATTGATCCTTGTTCATTCTTCATCGTTCATTCTTCATTGATCATTGATCCTTGTTCATTCTTCATCGTTCATTCTTCATTGATCATTGCTCCTTGTTCATTGTTCATCATTCATTCCTCAATGATCATTGATCCTTGTTCATTCTTCATCGTTCATTCTTTATTTATCATTGATCCTTGTTTATTCTTCATCGTTCATTCTTCATTGATCATTATTCCTTGTTCATTCTTCATCGTTCATTCTTCATTGATCATTGATCCTATTTTATTCTTCATCATTCATTCTTTAATGATCATTGATCCTAGTTCATTCTTCATCGTTCATTGATCCTTGTTCATTCTTCATCGTTCATTCTTTAATGATCATTGATCCTAGTTCATTCTTTATTGATCATTGATCCTTGTTCATTCTTCATCGTTCATTCTTCATTGATCATTGATCCTTGTTCATTCTTCATCGTTCATTCTTCATTTATCATTGATCCTTGTTCATTCTTCATCGTTCATTCTTCTTTAATCATTGATCCTTGTTCATTCTTTATCGTTCATTCTTCATTGATCATTGATCCTTGTTCATTCTTCATCGTTCAATCTTCATTGATCATTGTTCCTTGTTCATTGTTCATCGTTCATTCCTCAATGATCATTGATCCTTGTTCATTCTTCATCGTTCATTCTTTAATGATCATTGATCCTAGTTCATTCTTTATTGATCATTGATCCTTGTTCATTCTTCATCGTTCATTCTTCATTGATCATTGATCCTTGTTCATTCTTCATCGTTCATTCTTCATTTATCATTGATCCTTGTTCATTCTTCATCGTTCATTCTTCTTTAATCATTGATCCTTGTTCATTCTTTATCGTTCATTCTTTATTGATCATTGATCCTTGTTCATTCTTCATCGCTCATTCTTCATTGATCATTGATCCTTGTTCATTCTTCATCGTTCATTCTTCATTTATCATTGATCCTTGTTCATTCTTCATCATTTATTCTTCATTGATCATTGATCTTTGTTCATTCTTCATCGTTAATTCTTCATTGATCATTGATCCTTGTCCATTCTTCATTGTTCATTGTTCATTTATCATTGATTCTTGTTCATTCTTCATCGTTCATTGTTCATTTATCATTGATCGTTGTTCATTCTTCATCGTTCATTCTTTATTGATCATTGATCCTTGTTCATTCTTCATCGTTCATTCTTCATTGATCATTGATCCTTGTTCATTCTTCATCGTTCATTCTTCATTGATCATTGATCCTTGTTCATTGTTCATTGTTCATTCCTCAATGATCATTGATCCTTGTTCATTCTTCATTGTTCATTCTTCATTGATCATTGATCCTATTTTATTCTTCATCATTCATTCTTTAATGATCATTGATCCTAGTTCATTCTTCATCATTCATTCTTCATCGTTCATTGATCCTTGTTCATTCTTCATCGTTCATTCTTCATTGATCATTGATCCTTGTTCATTCTTCATTGTTCATTCTTCATTGATCATTGATCCTTGTTCATTCTTCATCGTTCATTCTTTATTGATCATTGATCCTTGTTCATTCTTCATCGTTCATTCTTCATTGACCATTGATTCGATTTCATTTTTCATCGTTTATTCTTCATTGATCATTGATTCTTGTTCATTGTTCATTGTTCATTCCTCAATGATCATTGATCCTTGTTCATTCTTCATCGTTCATTCTTCATTGTTCATTGATCCTTATTCATTCTTCATTGTTCATTCTACATTTATCATTGATCCTTTTTCATTCTTCATCGTTCATTCTTCATTGATCATTGATCCTTGTTCATTCTTCATCGTTCATTCTTCATTTATCATTGATCCTTGTTCATTCCTCATTGATCATTGATCCTTGTTCATTCTTCATCGTTCATTCTTCATTGATCATTGATCCTTGTTCATTCTTCATCGTTCATTCTTCATTGATCATTGCTCCTTGTTCATTGTTCATCATTCATTCCTCAATGATCATTGATCCTTGTTCATTCTTCATCGTTCATTCTTTATTTATCATTGATCCTTGTTTATTCTTCATCGTTCATTCTTCATTGATCATTATTCCTTGTTCATTCTTCATCGTTCATTCTTCATTGATCATTGATCCTATTTTATTCTTCATCATTCATTCTTTAATGATCATTGATCCTAGTTCATTCTTCATCGTTCATTGATCCTTGTTCATTCTTCATCGTTCATTCTTTAATGATCATTGATCCTAGTTCATTCTTTATTGATCATTGATCCTTGTTCATTCTTCATCGTTCATTGTTCATTTATCATTGATTCTTGTTCATTCTTCATCGTTCATTGTTCATTTATCATTGATCGTTGTTCATTCTTCATCGTTCATTCTTTATTGATCATTGATCCTTGTTCATTCTTCATCGTTCATTCTTCATTGATCATTGATCCTTGTTCATTCTTCATCGTTCATTCTTCATTGATCATTGATCCTTGTTCATTGTTCATTGTTCATTCCTCAATGATCATTGATCCTTGTTCATTCTTCATTGTTCATTCTTCATTGATCATTGATCCTATTTTATTCTTCATCATTCATTCTTTAATGATCATTGATCCTAGTTCATTCTTCATCATTCATTCTTCATCGTTCATTGATCCTTGTTCATTCTTCATCGTTCATTCTTCATTGATCATTGATCCTTGTTCATTCTTCATTGTTCATTCTTCATTGATCATTGATCCTTGTTCATTCTTCATCGTTCATTCTTTATTGATCATTGATCCTTGTTCATTCTTCATCGTTCATTCTTCATTGACCATTGATTCGATTTCATTTTTCATCGTTTATTCTTCATTGATCATTGATTCTTGTTCATTGTTCATTGTTCATTCCTCAATGATCATTGATCCTTGTTCATTCTTCATCGTTCATTCTTCATTGTTCATTGATCCTTATTCATTCTTCATTGTTCATTCTACATTTATCATTGATCCTTTTTCATTCTTCATCGTTCATTCTTCATTGATCATTGATCCTTGTTCATTCTTCATCGTTCATTCTTCATTTATCATTGATCCTTGTTCATTCCTCATTGATCATTGATCCTTGTTCATTCTTCATCGTTCATTCTTCATTGATCATTGATCCTTGTTCATTCTTCATCGTTCATTCTTCATTGATCATTGCTCCTTGTTCATTGTTCATCATTCATTCCTCAATGATCATTGATCCTTGTTCATTCTTCATCGTTCATTCTTTATTTATCATTGATCCTTGTTTATTCTTCATCGTTCATTCTTCATTGATCATTATTCCTTGTTCATTCTTCATCGTTCATTCTTCATTGATCATTGATCCTATTTTATTCTTCATCATTCATTCTTTAATGATCATTGATCCTAGTTCATTCTTCATCGTTCATTGATCCTTGTTCATTCTTCATCGTTCATTCTTTAATGATCATTGATCCTAGTTCATTCTTTATTGATCATTGATCCTTGTTCATTCTTCATCGTTCATTCTTCATTGATCATTGATCCTTGTTCATTCTTCATCGTTCATTCTTCATTTATCATTGATCCTTGTTCATTCTTCATCGTTCATTCTTCTTTAATCATTGATCCTTGTTCATTCTTTATCGTTCATTCTTCATTGATCATTGATCCTTGTTCATTCTTCATCGTTCAATCTTCATTGATCATTGTTCCTTGTTCATTGTTCATCGTTCATTCCTCAATGATCATTGATCCTTGTTCATTCTTCATCGTTCATTCTTTAATGATCATTGATCCTAGTTCATTCTTTATTGATCATTGATCCTTGTTCATTCTTCATCGTTCATTCTTCATTGATCATTGATCCTTGTTCATTCTTCATCGTTCATTCTTCATTTATCATTGATCCTTGTTCATTCTTCATCGTTCATTCTTCTTTAATCATTGATCCTTGTTCATTCTTTATCGTTCATTCTTTATTGATCATTGATCCTTGTTCATTCTTCATCGTTCATTCTTCATTGATCATTGATCCTTGTTCATTCTTCATCGTTCATTCTTCATTTATCATTGATCCTTGTTCATTCTTCATCATTTATTCTTCATTGATCATTGATCTTTGTTCATTCTTCATCGTTAATTCTTCATTGATCATTGATCGTTGTCCATTCTTCATTGTTCATTGTTCATTTATCATTGATTCTTGTTCATTCTTCATCGTTCATTGTTCATTTATCATTGATCGTTGTTCATTCTTCATCGTTCATTCTTTATTGATCATTGATCCTTGTTCATTCTTCATCGTTCATTCTTCATTGATCATTGATCCTTGTTCATTCTTCATCGTTCATTCTTCATTGATCATTGATCCTTGTTCATTGTTCATTGTTCATTCCTCAATGATCATTGATCCTTGTTCATTCTTCATTGTTCATTCTTCATTGATCATTGATCCTATTTTATTCTTCATCATTCATTCTTTAATGATCATTGATCCTAGTTCATTCTTCATCATTCATTCTTCATCGTTCATTGATCCTTGTTCATTCTTCATCGTTCATTCTTCATTGATCATTGATCCTTGTTCATTCTTGATTGTTCATTCTTCATTGATCATTGATCCTTGTTCATTCTTCATCGTTCATTCTTCATTTATCATTGATCCTTGTTCATTCTTCATCGTTCATTCTTCATGGTTCATTCTTCATTGATCATTGATCCTTGTTCATTCTTCATTGATCATTGATCCTTGTTTATTCTTCATCGTTCATTCTTCATTGATCATTAATCCTTGTTCATTCTTCATCGTTCATTCTACATTTATCATTGATCCTTTTTCATTCTTCATCGTTTATTCTTCATTGATCATTGATCCTTGTTCATTCTTCATCGTTCATTCTTCATTTATCATTGATCCTTGTTCATTCTTCATCGTTCATTCTTCTTTAATCATTGATCCTTGTTCATTCTTTATCGTTCATTCTTTATTGATCATTGATCCTTGTTCATTCTTCATCGTTCATTCTTCATTGATCATTGATCCTTGTTCATTCTTCATCGTTCATTCTTCATTTATCATTGATCCTTGTTCATTCTTCATCATTCATTCTTCATTGATCATTGATCTTTGTTCATTCTTCATCGTTAATTCTTCATTGATCATTGATCCTTGTCCATTCTTCATTGTTCATTGTTCATTTATCATTGATTCTTGTTCATTCTTCATCGTTCATTGTTCATTTATCATTGATCGTTGTTCATTCTTCATCGTTCATTCTTTATTGATCATTGATCCTTGTTCATTCTTCATCGTTCATTCTTCATTGATCATTGATCCTTGTTCATTCTTCATCGTTCATTCTTCATTGATCATTGATCCTTGTTCATTGTTCATTGTTCATTCCTCAATGATCATTGATCCTTGTTCATTCTTCATTGTTCATTCTTCATTGATCATTGATCCTATTTTATTCTTCATCATTCATTCTTTAATGATCATTGATCCTAGTTCATTCTTCATCATTCATTCTTCATCGTTCATTGATCCTTGTTCATTCTTCATCGTTCATTCTTCATTGATCATTGATCCTTGTTCATTCTTCATTGTTCATTCTTCATTGATCATTGATCCTTGTTCATTCTTCATCGTTCATTCTTCATTTATCATTGATCCTTGTTCATTCTTCATCGTTCATTCTTCATGGTTCATTCTTCATTGATCATTGATCCTTGTTCATTCTTCATTGATCATTGATCCTTGTTTATTCTTCATCGTTCATTCTTCATTGATCATTAATCCTTGTTCATTCTTCATCGTTCATTCTACATTTATCATTGATCCTTTTTCATTCTTCATCGTTCATTCTTCATTGATCATTGATCCTTGTTCATTCTTCATCGTTCATTCTTCATTTATCATTGATCCTTGTTCATTCTTCATTGATCATTGATCCTTGTTCATTTTGCATCGTTCATTCTTCATTGATCATTGATCCTTGTTCATTCTTCATCGTTCATTCTTCATTGATCATTGTTCCTTGTTTATTGTTCATCGTTCATTCCTCAATGATTATTGATCCTTGTTCATTCTTCATCGTTCATTCTTTATTTATCATTGATCCTTATTTATTCTTCATCGTTCATTCTTCATTGATCATTATTCCTTGTTCATTCTTCATTGATCATTGATCCTTGTTCATTCTTCATCGTTCATTCTTCATTTACCATTGATTCGATTTCATTTTTCATCGTTTATTCTTCATTGATCATTGATCCTTGTTCATTGTTCATTGTTCATTCCTCAATGATCATTGATCCTTGTTCATTCTTCATCGTTCATTCTTCATTGATCATTGATCCTATTTTATTCTTCATCGTTCATTTTTTAATGATCATTGATCCTAGTTCATTCTTCATCGTTCATTGATCCTTGTTCATTCTTCATCGTTCATTTTTTAATGATCATTGATCCTAGTTCATTCTTCATCGTTCATTCTTCATTGATCATTGATCCTTGTTCATTCTTCATCGTTCATTCTTAATTGATCATTGATCCTTGTTTATTCTTCATCGTTCATTCTTCATTGATCATTGATCCTTGTTCATTCTTCATCGTTCATTCTACATTTATCATTGATCCTTTTTCATTCTTCATCGTTCATTCTTCATTGATCATTGATCCTTGTTCATTCTTCATCGTTCATTCTTCATTGATCATTGATCCTTGTTCCTTCTTCATCGTTCATTCTTCATTGATCATTGTTCCTTGTTTATTGTTCATCGTTCATTCCTCAATGATCATTGATCCTTGTTCATTCTTCATCGTTCATTCTTTATTTATCATTGATCTTTGTTTATTCTTCATCGTTCATTATTCATTGATCATTATTCCTTGTTCATTCTTCATCGTTCATTCTTCATAGATCATTGATCCTTGTTCATTCTTCATCGTTCATTATTCATTGATCATTGATCTTGTTCATTCTTCATCGTTCATTCTTTATTGATCATTGATCCTTGTTCATTCTTCATCGTTCATTCTTCATTGATCATTGATCCTATTTTATTCTTCATCGTTCATTTTTTAATGATCATTGATCCTAGTTCATTCTTCATCGTTCATTCTTCATTGATCATTGATCCTTGTTCATTCTTCATCGTTCATTCTTCATTGATCATTGATCCTTGTTTATTCTTCATCGTTCATTCTTCATTGATCATTGATCCTTGTTCATTCTTCATCATTCATTCTACATTTATCATTGATCCTTTTTCATTCTTCATCGTTCATTCTTCATTGATCATTGATCCTTGTTCATTCTTCATCGTTCATTCTTCATTTATCATTGATCCTTGTTCATTCTTCATTGATCATTGATCCTTGTTCATTCTTCATCATTCATTCTTCATTGATCATTGATCCTTGTTCATTCTTCATCGTTCATTCTTCATTGATCATTGTTCCTTGTTCATTGTTCATCGTTCATTACTCAATGATCATTGATCCTTGTTCATTCTTCATCGTTCATTCTTTATTTATCATTGATCCTTCTTTGATCATTATTCCCTGTTCATTCTTCATCGTTCATTCTTCATTGATCATTGATCCTTGTTCATTCTTCATCGTTCATTCTTCATTGACCATTGATCCGATTTCATTCTTCATCGTTCATTGTTCATTGATCATTAATCCTTGTTCATTGTTCATTGTTCATTCCTCAATGATCATTGATCCTTGTTCATTCTTCATCGTTCATTATTCATTGATCATTGATCCTATTTTATTCTTCATCATTCATTCTTTAATGATCATTGATCCTAGTTCATTCTTCATCGTTGATTCTTCATCGTTCATTGATCCTTGTTCATTCTTCATCGTTCATTCTTTAATGATCATTGATCCTAGTTCATTCTTCATCGTTTATTCTTCATTGATCATTGATCCTTGTTCATTCTTCATCGTTCTTTCCTAAATGATCATTGATCCTTGTTCATTCTTCATCGTGCATTCTTCATTGATCATTGATCCTATTTTATTCTTCATCGTTCATTTTTTAATGATCATTGATCCTAGTTCATTCTTCATCGTTCATTGATCCTTGTTCATTCTTCATCGTTCATTCTTCATTGATCATTGTTCCTTGTTCATTGTTCATCGTTCATTCCTCAATGATCATTGATCCTTGTTCATTCTTCATCGTTCATTCTTTATTTATCATTGATCCTTGTTTATTCTTCATCGTTCATTCTTCATTGATCATTATTCCTTGTTCATTCTTCATCGTTCATTCTTCATTGATCATTGATCCTATTTTATTCTTCATCATTCATTCTTTAATGATCATTGATCCTAGTTCATTCTTCATCGTTCATTCTTCATCGTTCATTGATCCTTGTTCATTCTTCATCGTTCATTCTTTAATGATCATTGATCCTAGTTCATTCTTTATTGATCATTGATCCTTGTTCATTCTTCATCGTTTATTCTTCATTGATCATTGATCCTTGTTCATTCTTCATCGTTTATTCTTCATTTATCATTGATCCTTGTTCATTCTTCATTGTTGATTGTTCATTTATCATTGATCGTTGTTCATTCTTCATTGTTCATTCTTTATTGATCATTGATCCTTGTTCATTCTTCATCGTTCATTCTTCATTGATCATTGATCCATGTTCATTCTTCATCGTTCATTCTTCATTGATCATTGATCCTTGTTCATTGTTCATTGTTCATTCCTCAATGATCATTGATCCTTGTTCATTCTTCATTGTTCATTCTTCATTGATCATTGATCCTATTTTATTCTTCATCATTCATTCTTTAATGATCATTGATCCTACTTCATTCTTCGTCGTTCATTCTTCATCGTTCATTGATCCTTGTTCATTCTTCATCGTTCATTCTTCATTGATCATTGATCCTTGTTCATTCTTCATTGTTCATTCTTCATTGATCATTGATCCTTGTTCATTCTTCATCGTTCATTCTTCATTTATCATTGATCCTTGTTCATTCTTCATCGTTCATTCTTCATGGTTCATTCTTCATTGATCATTGATCCTTGTTCATTCTTCATCGTTCATTCTTCATTGATCATTGATCCTTGTTTATTCTTCATCGTTCATTCTTCATTGATCATTAATCCTTGTTCATTCTTCATCGTTCATTCTACATTTATCATTGATCCTTTTTCATTCTTCATCGTTCATTCTTCATTGATCATTGATCCTTGTTCATTCTTCATCGTTCATTCTTCATTTATCATTGATCCTTGTTCATTCTTCATTGATCATTGATCCTTGTTCATTCTGCATCGTTCATTCTTCATTGATTATTGATCCTTGTTCATTCTTCATTGATCATTGATCCTTGTTCATTCTTCATCGTTCATTCTTCATTGATCATTGATCCTTGTTCATTCTTCATCGTTCATTCCTCAATGATCATTGATCCTTGTTCATTCTTCATCGTTCATTCTTCATTGATCATTGATCCTATTTTATTCTTCATCATTCATTCTTTAATGATCATTGATCCTAGTTCATTCTTCATCGTTCATTCTTCATCGTTCATTGATCCTTGTTCATTCTTCATCGTTCATTCTTTAATGATCATTGATCGTAGTTCATTCTTTATTGATCATTGATCCTTGTTCATTCTTCATCGTTCATTCTTCATTGATCATTGATCCTTGTTCATTCTTCATCGTTCATTCTTCATTGATCATTGATCCTATTTTATTCTTCATCGTTCATTTTTTAATGATCATTGATCCTAGTTCATTCTTCATCGTTCATTGATCCTTGTTCATTCTTCATCGTTCATTCTTCATTGATCATTGTTCCTTGTTCATTGTTCATCGTTCATTCCTCAATGATCATTGATCCTTGTTCATTCTTCATCGTTCATTCTTTATTTATCATTGATCTTTGTTTATTCTTCTTCGTTCATTCTTCATTGATCATTATTCCTTGTTCATTCTTCATCGTTCATTCTTTATTGATCATTGATCCTTGTTCATTCTTCATCGTTCATTCTTCATTGATCATTGATCCTTTTTCATTCTTCATCGTTCATTCTTCATTGATCATTGATCCTTGTTCATTCTTCATCGTTCATTCCTCAATGATCATTGATCCTTGTTCATTCTTCATCGTTCATTCTTCATTGATCATTGATCCTTGTTCATTGTTCATTGTTCATTCCTCAATGATCATTGATCCTTGTTCATTCTTCATTGTTCATTCTTCATTGATCATTGATCCTATTTTATTCTTCATCATTCATTCTTTAATGATCATTGATCCTACTTCATTCTTCGTCGTTCATTCTTCATCGTTCATTGATCCTTGTTCATTCTTCATCGTTCATTCTTCATTGATCATTGTTCCTTGTTCATTGTTCATCGTTCATTCCTCAATGATCATTGATCCTTGTTCATTCTTCATCGTTCATTCTTTATTTATCATTGATCTTTGTTTATTCTTCTTCGTTCATTCTTCATTGATCATTATTCCTTGTTCATTCTTCATCGTTTATTCTTCATTTATCATTGATCCTTGTTCATTCTTCATTGTTGATTGTTCATTTATCATTGATCGTTGTTCATTCTTCATTGTTCATTCTTTATTGATCATTGATCCTTGTTCATTCTTCATCGCTCATTCTTCATTGATCATTGATCCATGTTCATTCTTCATCGTTCATTCTTCATTGATCATTGATCCTTGTTCATTGTTCATTGTTCATTCCTCAATGATCATTGATCCTTGTTCATTCTTCATTGTTCATTCTTCATTGATCATTGATCCTATTTTATTCTTCATCATTCATTCTTTAATGATCATTGATCCTACTTCATTCTTCGTCGTTCATTCTTCATCGTTCATTGATCCTTGTTCATTCTTCATCGTTCATTCTTCATTGATCATTGATCCTTGTTCATTCTTCATTGATCATTGATCCTTGTTCATTCTTCATCGTTCATTCTTCATTTATCATTGATCCTTGTTCATTCTTCATCGTTCATTCTTCATGGTTCATTCTTCATTGATCATTGATCCTTGTTCATTCTTCATCGTTCATTCTTCATTGATCATTGATCCTTGTTTATTCTTCATCGTTCATTCTTCATTGATCATTAATCCTTGTTCATTCTTCATCGTTCATTCTACATTTATCATTGATCCTTTTTCATTCTTCATCGTTCATTCTTCATTGATCATTGATCCTTGTTCATTCTTCATCGTTCATTCTTCATTTATCATTGATCCTTGTTCATTCTTCATTGATCATTGATCCTTGTTCATTCTGCATCGTTCATTCTTCATTGATCATTGATCCTTGTTCATTCTTCATTGATCATTGATCCTTGTTCATTCTTCATCGTTCATTCTTCATTGATCATTGATCCTTGTTCATTCTTCATCGTCAATTCCTCAATGATCATTGATCCTTGTTCATTCTTCATCGTTTATTCTTCATTGATCATTGATCCTATTTTATTCTTCTTCATTCATTCTTTAATGATCATTGATCCTAGTTCATTCTTCATCGTTCATTCTTCATCGTTCATTGATCCTTGTTCATTCTTCATCGTTCATTCTTTAATGATCATTGATCGTAGTTCATTCTTTATTGATCATTGATCCTTGTTCATTCTTCATCGTTCATTCTTCATTGATCATTGATCCTTGTTCATTCTTCATCGTTCATTCTTCATTGATCATTGATCCTATTTTATTCTTCATCGTTCATTTTTTAATGATCATTGATCCTAGTTCATTCTTCATCGTTCATTGATCCTTGTTCATTCTTCATCGTTCATTCTTCATTGATCATTGTTCCTTGTTCATTGTTCATCGTTCATTCCTCAATGATCATTGATCCTTATTCATTCTTCATCGTTCATTCTTTATTTATCATTGATCTTTGTTTATTCTTCATCGTTCATTCTTCATTGATCATTATTCCTTGATCATTCTTCATCGTTCATTCTTTATTGATCATTGATCCTTGTTCATTCTTCATCGTTCATTCTTCATTGATCATTGATCCTTGTTCATTCTTCATCGTTCATTCTTCATTGATCATTGATCCTTGTTCATTCTTCATCGTTCATTCCTCAATGATCATTGATCCTTGTTCATTCTTCATCGTTCATTCTTCATTGATCATTGATCCTATTTTATTCTTCATCATTCATTCTTTAATGATCATTGATCCTAGTTCATTCTTCATCGTTCATTCTTCATCGTTCATTGATCCTTGTTCATTCTTCATCGTTCATTCTTTAATGATCATTGATCCTAGTTCATTCTCCATCGTTTATTCTTCAATGATCATTGATCCTTGTTCATTCTTCATCGTTCTTTCTTCATTGATCATTGATCCTTGTTCATTCTTCATCTTTCATTCTTCATTGATCATTGATCCTATTTTATTCTTCATCGTTCATTTTTTAATGATCATTGATCCTAGTTCATTCTTCATCGTTCATTGATCCTTATTCATTCTTCATCGTTCATTCTTTAATGATCATTGATCCTAGTTCATTCTTCATCGTTCATTCTTCATTGATCATTGATCCTTGTTCATTCTTCATCGTTCATTCTTCATTGATCATTGATCCTTGTTTATTCTTCATCGTTCATTCTTCATTGATCATTGATCCTTGTTCATTCTTCATCGTTCATTCTACATTTATCATTGATCCTTTTTCATTCTTCATCGTTCATTCTTCATTGATCATTGATCCTTGTTCATTCTTCATCGTTCATTCTTCATTTATCATGGATCCTATTTTATTCTTCATCGTTCATTTTTTAATGATCATTGATCCTAGTTCATTCTTCATCGTTCATTGATCCTTGTTCATTCTTCATCGTTCATTCTTCATTGATCATTGTTCCTTGTTCATTGTTCATCGTTCATTCCTCAATGATCATTGATCCTTGTTCATTCTTCATCGTTCATTCTTTATTTATCATTGATCCTTGTTTATTCTTCATCGTTCATTCTTCATTGATCATTATTCCTTGTTCATTCTTCATCGTTCATTCTTCATTGATCATTGATCCTTGTTCATTCTTCATCGTTCATTCTTCATTGATCATTGATCCTTGTTCATTCTTCATCGTTCATTCTTCATTGATCATTGATCCTTGTTCATTCTTCATCGTTCATTCCTCAATGATCATTGATCCTAGTTCATTCTTCATCGTTCATTCTTCATCGTTCATTGATCCTTGTTCATTCTTCATCGTTCATTCTTTAATGATCATTGATCCTAGTTCATTCTTTATTGATCATTGATCCTTGTTCATTCTTCATCGTTCATTCTTCATTGATCATTGATCCTTGTTCATTCTTCATCGTTCATTCTTCATTGATCATTGATCCTATTTTATTCTTCATCATTCATTCTTTAATGATCATTGATCCTAGTTCATTCTTCATCGTTCATTCTTCATCGTTCATTGATCCTTGTTCATTCTTCATCGTTCATTCTTTAATGATCATTGATCCTATTTCATTCTTCATCGTTTATTCTTCAATGATCATTGATCCTTGTTCATTCTTCATCGTTCTTTCTTCATTGATCATTGATCCTTGTTCATTCTTCATCGTTCATTCTTCATTGATCATTGATCCTATTTTATTCTTCATCGTTCATTTTTTAATGATCATTGATCCTAGTTCATTCTTCATCGTTCATTGATCCTTGTTCATTCTTCATCGTTCATTCTTTAATGATCATTGATCCTAGTTCATTCTTCATCGTTCATTCTTCATTGATCATTGATCCTTGTTCATTCTTCATCGTTCATTCTACATTGATCATTGATCCTTGTTTATTCTTCATCGTTCATTCTTCATTGATCATTGATCCTTGTTCATTCTTCATCGTTCATTCTACATTTATCATTGATCCTTTTTCATTCTTCATCGTTCATTCTTCATTGATCATTGATCCTTGTTCATTCTTCATCGTTCATTCTTCATTTATCATGGATCCTATTTTATTCTTCATCGTTCATTTTTTAATGATCATTGATCCTAGTTCATTCTTCATCATTCATTGATCCTTGTTCATTCTTCATCGTTCATTCTTCATTGATCATTGTTCCTTGTTCATTGTTCATCGTTCATTCCTCAATGATCATTGATCCTTGTTCATTCTTCATCGTTCATTCTTTATTTATCATTGATCCTTGTTTATTCTTCATCGTTCATTCTTCATTGATCATTATTCCTTGTTCATTCTTCATCATTCATTCTTCATTGATCATTGATCCTTGTTCATTCTTCATCGTTCATTCTTCATTGATCATTGATCCTTGTTCATTCTTCATCGTTCATTCTTCATTGATCATTGATCCTTGTTCATTCTTCATCGTTCATTCCTCAATGATCATTGATCCTTGTTCATTCTTCATCGTTTATTCTTCATTGATCATTGATCCTATTTTATTCTTCATCATTCATTCTTTAATGATCATTGATCCTAGTTCATTCTTCATCGTTCATTCTTCATCGTTCATTGATCCTTGTTCATTCTTCATCATTCATTCTTTAATGATCATTGATCCTATTTCATTCTTCATCGTTTATTCTTCAATGATCATTGATCCTTGTTCATTCTTCATCGTTCTTTCATCATTGATCATTGATCCTTGTTCATTCTTCATCGTTCATTCTTCATTGATCATTGATCCTATTTTATTCTTCATCGTTCATTTTTTAATGATCATTGATCCTAGTTCATTCTTCATCGTTCATTGATCCTTGTTCATTCTTCATCGTTCATTCTTTAATGATCATTGATCCTAGTTCATTCTTCGTCGTTCATTCTTCATTGATCATTGATCCTTGTTCATTCTTCATCGTTCATTCTTCATTGATCATTGATCCTTGTTTATTCTTCATCGTTCATTCTTCATTGATCATTGATCCTTGTTCATTCTTCATCGTTCATTCTACATTTATCATTGATCCTTTTTCATTCTTCATCGTTCATTCTTCATTGATCATTGATGCTTGTTCATTCTTCATCGTTCATTCTTCATTTATCATGGATCCTATTTTATTCTTCATCGTTCATTTTTTAATGATCATTGATCCTAGTTCATTCTTCATCATTCATTGATCCTTGTTCATTCTTCATCGTTCATTCTTCATTGATCATTGTTCCTTGTTCATTGTTCATCGTTCATTCCTCAATGATCATTGATCCTTGTTCATTCTTCATCGTTCATTCTTTATTTATCATTGATCCTTGTTTATTCTTCATCGTTCATTCTTCATTGATCATTATTCCTTGTTCATTCTTCATCGTTCATTCTTCATTGATCATTGATCCTTGTTCATTCTTCATCGTTCATTCTTCATTGATCATTGATCCTTGTTCATTCTTCATCGTTCATTCTTCATTGATCATTGATCCTTGTTCATTCTTCATCGTTCATTCCTCAATGATCATTGATCCTAGTTCATTCTTCATCGTTCATTCTTCATCGTTCATTGATCCTTGTTCATTCTTCATCGTTCATTCTTTAATGATCATTGATCCTAGTTCATTCTTTATTGATCATTGATCCTTGTTCATTCTTCATCGTTCATTCTTCATTGATCATTGATCCTTGTTCATTCTTCATCGTTCATTCTTCATTGATCATTGATCCTTGTTCATTCTTCATCGTTCATTCCTCAATGATCATTGATCCTTGTTCATTCTTCATCGTTTATTCTTCATTGATCATTGATCCTATTTTATTCTTCATCATTCATTCTTTAATGATCATTGATCCTAGTTCATTCTTCATCGTTCATTCTTCATCGTTCATTGATCCTTGTTCATTCTTCATCATTCATTCTTTAATGATCATTGATCCTATTTCATTCTTCATCGTTTATTCTTCAATGATCATTGATCCTTGTTCATTCTTCATCGTTCTTTCATCATTGATCATTGATCCTTGTTCATTCTTCATCGTTCATTCTTCATTGATCATTGATCCTATTTTATTCTTCATCGTTCATTTTTTAATGATCATTGATCCTAGTTCATTCTTCATCGTTCATTGATCCTTGTTCATTCTTCATCGTTCATTCTTTAATGATCATTGATCCTAGTTCATTCTTCGTCGTTCATTCTTCATTGATCATTGATCCTTGTTCATTCTTCATCGTTCATTCTTCATTGATCATTGATCCTTGTTTATTCTTCATCGTTCATTCTTCATTGATCATTGATCCTTGTTCATTCTTCATCGTTCATTCTACATTTATCATTGATCCTTTTTCATTCTTCATCGTTCATTCTTCATTGATCATTGATCCTTGTTCATTCTTCATCGTTCATTCTTCATTTATCATGGATCCTATTTTATTCTTCATCGTTCATTTTTTAATGATCATTGATCCTAGTTCATTCTTCATCATTCATTGATCCTTGTTCATTCTTCATCGTTCATTCTTCATTGATCATTGTTCCTTGTTCATTGTTCATCGTTCATTCCTCAATGATCATTGATCCTTGTTCATTCTTCATCGTTCATTCTTTATTTATCATTGATCCTTGTTTATTCTTCATCGTTCATTCTTCATTGATCATTATTCCTTGTTCATTCTTCATCGTTCATTCTTCATTGATCATTGATCCTTGTTCATTCTTCATCGTTCATTCTTCATTGATCATTGATCCTTGTTCATTCTTCATCGTTCATTCTTCATTGATCATTGATCCTTGTTCATTCTTCATCGTTCATTCCTCAATGATCATTGATCCTAGTTCATTCTTCATCGTTCATTCTTCATCGTTCATTGATCCTTGTTCATTCTTCATCGTTCATTCTTTAATGATCATTGATCCTAGTTCATTCTTTATTGATCATTGATCCTTGTTCATTCTTCATCGTTCATTCTTCATTGATCATTGATCCTTGTTCATTCTTCATCGTTCATTCTTCATTGATCATTGATCCTTGTTCATTCTTCATCGTTCATTCTTCATTGATCATTGATCCTTGTTCATTCTTCATCGTTCATTCCTCAATGATCATTGATCCTTGTTCATTCTTCATCGTTTATTCTTCATTGATCATTGATCCTATTTTATTCTTCATCATTCATTCTTTAATGATCATTGATCCTAGTTCATTCTTCATCGTTCATTCTTCATCGTTCATTGATCCTTGTTCATTCTTCATCATTCATTCTTTAATGATCATTGATCCTATTTCATTCTTCATCGTTTATTCTTCAATGATCATTGATCCTTGTTCATTCTTCATCGTTCTTTCATCATTGATCATTGATCCTTGTTCATTCTTCATCGTTCATTCTTCATTGATCATTGATCCTATTTTATTCTTCATCGTTCATTTTTTAATGATCATTGATCCTAGTTCATTCTTCATCGTTCATTGATCCTTGTTCATTCTTCATCGTTCATTCTTTAATGATCATTGATCCTAGTTCATTCTTCGTCGTTCATTCTTCATTGATCATTGATCCTTGTTCATTCTTCATCGTTCATTCTTCATTGATCATTGATCCTTGTTTATTCTTCATCGTTCATTCTTCATTGATCATTGATCCTTGTTCATTCTTCATCGTTCATTCTACATTTATCATTGATCCTTTTTCATTCTTCATCGTTCATTCTTCATTGATCATTGATGCTTGTTCATTCTTCATCGTTCATTCTTCATTTATCATGGATCCTATTTTATTCTTCATCGTTCATTTTTTAATGATCATTGATCCTAGTTCATTCTTCATCATTCATTGATCCTTGTTCATTCTTCATCGTTCATTCTTCATTGATCATTGTTCCTTGTTCATTGTTCATCGTTCATTCCTCAATGATCATTGATCCTTGTTCATTCTTCATCGTTCATTCTTTATTTATCATTGATCCTTGTTTATTCTTCATCGTTCATTCTTCATTGATCATTATTCCTTGTTCATTCTTCATCGTTCATTCTTCATTGATCATTGATCCTTGTTCATTCTTCATCGTTCATTCTTCATTGATCATTGATCCTTGTTCATTCTTCATCGTTCATTCTTCATTGATCATTGATCCTTGTTCATTCTTCATCGTTCATTCCTCAATGATCATTGATCCTAGTTCATTCTTCATCGTTCATTCTTTAATGATCATTGATCCTAGTTCATTCTTTATTGATCATTGATCCTTGTTCATTCTTCATCGTTCATTCTTCATTGATCATTGATCCTTGTTCATTCTTCATCGTTCATTCTTCATTGATCATTGATCCTATTTTATTCTTCATCGTTCATTTTTTAATGATCATTGATCCTAGTTCATTCTTCATCTTTCATTGATCCTTGTTCATTCTTCATCGTTCATTCTTTAATGATCATTGATCCTAGTTCATTCTTCATCGTTCATTCTTCATTGATCATTGATCCTTGTTCATTCTTCATCGTTCATTCTTCATTGATCATTGATCCTTGTTTATTCTTCATCGTTCATTCTTCATTGATCATTGATCCTTGTTCATTCTTCATCGTTCATTCTACATTTATCATTGATCCTTTTTCATTCTTCATCGTTCATTCTTCATTGATCATTGATCCTTGTTAATTCTTCATCGTTCATTCTTCATTTATCATGGATCCTATTTTATTCTTCATCGTTCATTTTTTAATGATCATTGATCCTAGTTCATTCTTCATCATTCATTGATCCTTGTTCATTCTTCATCGTTCATTCTTCATTGATCATTGTTCCTTGTTCATTGTTCATCGTTCATTCCTCAATGATCATTGATCCTTGTTCATTCTTCATCGTTCATTCTTTATTTATCATTGATCCTTGTTTATTCTTCATCGTTCATTCTTCATTGATCATTATTCCTTGTTCATTCTTCATCGTTCATTCTTCATTGATCATTGATCCTTGTTCATTCTTCATCGTTCATTCTTCATTGATCATTGATCCTTGTTCATTCTTCATCGTTCATTCTTCATTGATCATTGATCCTTGTTCATTCTTCATCGTTCATTCCTCAATGATCATTGATCCTTGTTCATTCTTCATCGTTTATTCTTCATTGATCATTGATCCTATTTTATTCTTCATCATTCATTCTTTAATGATCATTGATCCTAGTTCATTCTTCATCGTTCATTCTTCATCGTTCATTAATCCTTGTTCATTCTTCATCATTCATTCTTTAATGATCATTGATCCTATTTCATTCTTCATCGTTTATTCTTCAATGATCATTGATCCTTGTTCATTCTTCATCGTTCTTTCTTCATTGATCATTGATCCTTGTTCATTCTTCATCGTTCATTCTTCATTGATCATTGATCCTATTTTATTCTTCATCGTTCATTTTTTAATGATCATTGATCCTAGTTCATTCTTCATCGTTCATTGATCCTTGTTCATTCTTCATCGTTCATTCTTTAATGATCATTGATCCTAGTTCATTCTTCATCGTTCATTCTTCATTGATCATTGATCCTTGTTCATTCTTCATCGTTCATTCTTCATTGATCATTGATCCTTGTTTATTCTTCATCGTTCATTCTTCATTGATCATTGATCCTTGTTCATTCTTCATCGTTCATTCTACATTTATCATTGATCCTTTTTCATTCTTCATCGTTCATTCTTCATTGATCATTGATCCTTGTTCATTCTTCATCGTTCATTCTTCATTTATCATTGATCCTATTTTATTCTTCATCGTTCATTTTTTAATGATCATTGATCCTATTTTATTCTTCATCGTTCATTGATCCTTGTTCATTCTTCATCGTTCATTCTTCATTGATCATTGTTCCTTGTTCATTGTTCATCGTTCATTCCTCAATGATCATTGATCCTTGTTCATTCTTCATCGTTCATTCTTTATTTATCATTGATCCTTGTTTATTCTTCATCGTTCATTCTTCATTGATCATTATTCCTTGTTTATTCTTCATCGTTCATTCTTCATTGATCATTGATCCTTGTTCATTCTTCATCGTTCATTCTTCATTGATCATTGATCCTTGTTCATTCTTCATTGATCATTGATCCTTGTTCATTCTTCATCGTTCATTCCTCAATGATCATTGATCCTTGTTCATTCTTCATCGTTCTTTCTTCATAGATCATTGATCCTATTTTATTCTTCATCATTCATTCTTTAATGATCATTGATCCTAGTTCATTCTTCATCGTTCATTCTTCATCGTTCATTGATCCTTGTTCATTCTTCATCGTTCATTCTTCATTGATCATTGATCCTTGTTCATTCTTCATCGTTCATTCTTCATTGATCATTGATCCTTGTTCATTCTTCATCGTTCTTTCTTCATTGATCATTGATCCTTGTTCATTCTTCATCGTTCATTCTTCATTGATCATTGATCCTATTTTATTCTTCATCGTTCATTTTTTAATGATCATTGATCCTAGTTCATTCTTCATCGTTCATTGATCCTTGTTCATTCTTCATCGTTCATTCTTTAATGATAATTGATCCTAGTTCATTCTTCATCGTTCATTCTTCATTGATCATTGATCCTTGTTCATTCTTCATCGTTCATTCTTCATTGATCATTGATCCTTGTTTATTCTTCATCGTTCATTCTTCATTGATCATTGATCCTTGTTCATTCTTCATCGTTCATTCTACATTTATCATTGATCCTTTTTCATTCTTCATCGTTCATTCTTCATTGATCATTGATCCTTGTTCATTCTTCATCGTTCATTCTTCATTTATCATTGATCCTTGTTCATTCTTCATTGATCATTGATCCTTGTTCATTCTTCATCGTTCATTCTTCATTGATCATTGATCCTTGTTCATTCTTCATCGTTCATTCTTCATTGATTATTGTTCCTTGTTCATTGTTCATCGTTCATTCCTCAATGATCATTGATCCTTGTTCATTCTTCATCGTTCATTCTTTATTTATCATTGATCCTTGTTTATTCTTCATCGTTCATTCTTCATTGATCATTATTCCTTGTTCATTCTTCATCGTTCATTCTTCATTGATCATTGATCCTTGTTCATTGTTCATTGTTCATTCCTCAATGATCATTGATCCTTGTTCATTCTTCATCGTTCATTCTTCATTGATCATTGATCCTATTTTATTCTTCATCATTCATTCTTTAATGATCATTGATCCTAGTTCATTCTTCATCGTTCATTCTTCATCGTTCATTGATCCTTGTTCATTCTTCATCGTTCATTCTTCATTGATCATTGATCCTTGTTCATTCTTCATCGTTCATTCTTCATTGATCATTGATCCTTGTTCATTCTTCATCGTTCTTTCTTCATTGATCATTGATCCTTGTTCATTCTTCATCGTTCATTCTTCATTGATCATTGATCCTATTTTATTCTTCATCGTTCATTTTTTAATGATCATTGATCCTAGTTCATTCTTCATCGTTCATTGATCCTTGTTCATTCTTCATCGTTCATTCTTTAATGATCATTGATCCTAGTTCATTCTTCATCGTTCATTCTTCATTGATCATTGATCCTTGTTCATTCTTCATCGTTCATTCTTCATTGATCATTGATCCTTGTTTATTCTTCATCGTTCATTCTTCATTGATCATTGATCCTTGTTCATTCTTCATCGTTCATTCTACATTTATCATTGATCCTTTTTCATTCTTCATCGTTCATTCTTCATTGATCATTGATCCTTGTTCATTCTTCATCGTTCATTCTTCATTTATCATTGATCCTTGTTCATTCTTCATTGATCATTGATCCTTGTTCATTCTTCATCGTTCATTCCTCAATGATCATTGATCCTTGTTCATTCTTCATCGTTCTTTCTTCATAGATCATTTATCCTATTTTATTCTTCATCATTCATTCTTTAATGATCATTGATCCTAGTTCATTCTTCATCGTTCATTCTTCATCGTTCATTGATCCTTGTTCATTCTTCATCGTTCATTCTTCATTGATCATTGATCCTTGTTCATTCTTCATCGTTCATTCTTCATTGATCATTGATCCTTGTTCATTCTTCATCGTTCTTTCTTCATTGATCATTGATCCTTGTTCATTCTTCATCGTTCATTCTTCATTGATCATTGATCCTATTTTATTCTTCATCGTTCATTTTTTAATGATCATTGATCCTAGTTCATTCTTCATCGTTCATTGATCCTTGTTCATTCTTCATCGTTCATTCTTTAATGATCATTGATCCTAGTTCATTCTTCATCGTTCATTCTTCATTGATCATTGATCCTTGTTCATTCTTCATCGTTCATTCTTCATTGATCATTGATCCTTGTTTATTCTTCATCGTTCATTCTTCATTGATCATTGATCCTTGTTCATTCTTCATCGTTCATTCTACATTTATCATTGATCCTTTTTCATTCTTCATCGTTCATTCTTCATTGATCATTGATCCTTGTTCATTCTTCATCGTTCATTCTTCATTTATCATTGATCCTTGTTCATTCTTCATTGATCATTGATCCTTGTTCATTCTTCATCGTTCATTCTTCATTGATCATTGATCCTTGTTCATTCTTCATCGTTCATTCTTCTTTGATTATTGTTCCTTGTTCATTGTTCATCGTTCATTCCTCAATGATCATTGATCCTTGTTCATTCTTCATCGTTCATTCTTTATTTATCATTGATCCTTGTTTATTCTTCATCGTTCATTCTTCATTGATCATTATTCCTTGTTCATTCTTCATCGTTCATTCTTCATTGATCATTGATCCTTGTTCATTGTTCATTGTTCATTCCTCAATGATCATTGATCCTTGTTCATTCTTCATCGTTCATTCTTCATTGATCATTGATCCTTGTTCATTCTTCATCGTTCATTCTACATTTATCATTGATCCTTTTTCATTCTTCATCGTTCATTCTTCATTGATCATTGATCCTTGTTCATTCTTCATCGTTCATTCTTCATTTATCATTGATCCTTGTTCATTGTTCATTGATCATTGATCCTTGTTCATATTTCATCGTTCATTCTTCATTGATCATTGATCCTTGTTCATTCTTCATCGTTCATTCTTCATTGATTATTGTTCCTTGTTCTTTGTTCATCGTTCATTCCTCAATGATCATTGATCCTTGTTCATTCTTCATCGTTCATTCTTTATTTATCATTGATCCTTGTTTATTCTTCATCGTTCATTCTTCATTGATCATTATTCCTTGTTCATTCTTCATCGTTCATTCTTCATTGATCATTGTTCCTTGTTCATTCTTCATCGTTCATTCTTCATTGATCATTGATCCTTGTTCATTCTTCATCGTTCTTTCTTCATTGATCATTGATCCTTGTTCATTCTTCATCGTTCATTCTTCATTGATCATTGATCCTATTTTATTCTTCATCGTTCATTTTTTAATGATCATTGATCCTAGTTCATTCTTCATCGTTCATTGATCCTTGTTCATTCTTCATCGTTCATTCTTTAATGATCATTGATCCTAGTTCATTCTTTATCGTTCATTCTTCATTGATCATTGATCCTTGTTCATTCTTCATCGTTCATTCTTCATTGATCATTGATCCTTGTTTATTCTTCATCGTTCATTCTTCATTGATCATTGATCCTTGTTCATTCTTCATCGTTCATTCTACATTTATCATTGATCCTTTTTCATTCTTCATCGTTCATTCTTCATTGATCATTGATCCTTGTTCATTCTTCATCGTTCATTCTTCATTTATCATTGATCCTTGTTCATTCTTCATTGATCATTCTTCATTGATCAATGATCCTTGTTCATTCTTCATCGTTCATTCTTCATTGATCATTGATCCTTGTTCATTCTTCATCGTTCATTCTTCATTGATCATTGATCCTTGTTCATTCTTCATCGTTCATTCTTCATTTATCATTGATCCTTGTTCATTCTTCATTGATCATTGATCCTTGTTCATTCTTCATCGTTCATTCTTCATTGATCATTGATCCTTGTTCATTCTTCATCGTTCATTCTTCATTGATTATTGTTCCTTGTTCATTGTTCATCGTTCATTCCTCAATGATCATTGATCCTTGTTCATTCTTCATCGTTCATTCTTTATTTATCATTGATCCTTGTTTATTCTTCATCGTTCATTCTTCATTGATCATTATTCCTTGTTCATTCTTCATCGTTCATTCTTCATTGATCATTGATCCTTGTTCATTGTTCATTGTTCATTCCTCAATGATCATTGATCCTTGTTCATTCTTCATCGTTCATTCTTCATTGATCATTGATCCTATTTTATTCTTCATCATTCATTCTTTAATGATCATTGATCCTAGTTCATTCTTCATCGTTCATTCTTCATCGTTCATTGATCCTTGTTCATTCTTCATCGTTCATTCTTTAATGATCATTGATCCTAGTTAATTCTTTATTGATCATTGATCCTTGTTCATTCTTCATCGTTCATTCTTCATTGATCATTGATCCTTGTTCATTCTTCATCGTTCATTCTTCATTGATCATTGATCCTTGTTCATTCTTCATCGTTCATTCTTCATTGATCATTGATCCTTGTTTATTCTTCATCGTTCATTCTTCATTGATCATTGATCCTTGTTCATTCTTCATCGTTCATTCTACATTTATCATTGATCCTTTTTCATTCTTCATCGTTCATTCTTCATTGATCATTGATCCTTGTTCATTCTTCATCGTTCATTCTTCATTTATCATTGATCCTTGTTCATTGTTCATTGATCATTGATCCTTGTTCATATTTCATCGTTCATTCTTCATTGATCATTGATCCTTGTTCATTCTTCATCGTTCATTCTTCATTGATTATTGTTCCTTGTTCATTGTTCATCGTTCATTCCTCAATGATCATTGATCCTTGTTCATTCTTCATCGTTCATTCTTTATTTATCATTGATCCTTGTTTATTCTTCATCGTTCATTCTTCATTGATCATTATTCCTTGTTCATTCTTCATCGTTCATTCTTCATTGATCATTGTTCCTTGTTCATTGTTCATCGTTCATTCCTCAATGATCATTGATCCTTGTTCATTCTTCATCGTTCATTCTTTATTTATCATTGATCCTTGTTTATTCTTCATCGTTCATTCTTCATTGATCATTATTCCTTGTTCATTCTTCATCGTTCATTCTTCATTGATCATTGATCCTTGTTCATTCTTCATCGTTCATTCTTCATTGATCATTGATCCTTGTTCATTCTTCATCGTTCATTCTTCATTGATCATTGATCCTTGTTTATTCTTCATCGTTCATTCTTCATTGATCATTGATCCTTGTTCATTCTTCATCGTTCATTCTACATTTATCATTGATCCTTTTTCATTCTTCATCGTTCATTCTTCATTGATCATTGATCCTTGTTCATTCTTCATCGTTCATTCTTCATTTATCATTGATCCTATTTTATTCTTCATCGTTCATTTTTTAATGATCATTGATCCTAGTTCATTCTTCATCGTTCATTGATCCTTGTTCATTCTTCATCGTTCATTCTTCATTGATCATTGTTCCTTGTTCATTGTTCATCGTTCATTCCTCAATGATCATTGATCCTTGTTCATTCTTCATCGTTCATTCTTTATTTATCATTGATCCTTGTTTATTCTTCATCGTTCATTCTTCATTGATCATTATTCCTTGTTCATTCTTCATCGTTCATTCTTCATTGATCATTGATCCTTGTTCATTCTTCATCGTTCATTCTTCATTGATCATTGATCCTTGTTCATTCTTCATCGTTCATTCTTCATTGATCATTGATCCTTGTTCATTCTTCATCGTTCATTCCTCAATGATCATTGATCCTTGTTCATTCTTCATCGTTCATTCTTCATTGATCATTGATCCTATTTTATTCTTCATCATTCATTCTTTAATGATCATTGATCCTAGTTCATTCTTCATCGTTCATTCTTCATCGTTCATTGATCCTTGTTCATTCTTCATCGTTCATTCTTCATTGATCATTGATCCTTGTTCATTCTTCATCGTTCATTCTTCATTGATCATTGATCCTTGTTCATTCTTCATCGTTCTTTCTTCATTGATCATTGATCCTTGTTCATTCTTCATCGTTCATTCTTCATTGATCATTGATCCTATTTTATTCTTCATCGTTCATTTTTTAATGATCATTGATCCTAGTTCATTCTTCATCGTTCATTGATCCTTGTTCATTCTTCATCGTTCATTCTTTAATGATCATTGATCCTAGTTCATTCTTCATCGTTCATTCTTCATTGATCATTGATCCTTGTTCATTCTTCATCGTTCATTCTTCATTGATCATTGATCCTTGTTTATTCTTCATCGTTCATTCTTCATTGATCATTGATCCTTGTTCATTCTTCATCGTTCATTCTACATTTATCATTGATCCTTTTTCATTCTTCATCGTTCATTCTTCATTGATCATTGAGCCTTGTTCATTCTTCATCGTTCATTCTTCATTTATCATTGATCCTTGTTCATTCTTCATTGATCATTGATCCTTGTTCATTCTTCATCGTTCATTCTTCATTGATCATTGATCCTTGTTCATTCTTCATCGTTCATTCTTCATTGATTATTGTTCCTTGTTCATTGTTCATCGTTCATTCCTCAATGATCATTGATCCTTGTTCATTCTTCATCGTTCATTCTTTATTTATCATTGATCCTTGTTTATTCTTCATCGTTCATTCTTCATTGATCATTATTCCTTGTTCATTCTTCATCGTTCATTCTTCATTGATCATTGATCCTTTTTCATTTTTCATCGTTCATTCTTCATTGACCATTGATCCGATTTTATTCTTCATCGTTCATTCTTCATTGATCATTGATCCTTATTCATTGTTCATTGTTCATTCCTCAATGATCATTGATCCTTGTTCATTCTTCATCGTTCATTCTTCATTGATCATTGATCCTATTTTATTCTTCATCATTCATTCTTTAATGATCATTGATCCTAGTTCATTCTTCAGCGTTCATTCTTCATCGTTCATTGATCCTTGTTCATTCTTCATCGTTCATTCTTTAATGATCATTGATCCTAGTTAATTCTTTATTGATCATTGATCCTTGTTCATTCTTCATCGTTCATTCTTCATTGATCATTGATCCTCGTTCATTCTTCATCGTTCATTCTTCATTTATCATTGATCCTTGTTCATTCTTCATCGTTCATTCTTCTTTAATCATTGATCCTTGTTCATTTTTTATCGTTCATTCTTCATTGATCATTGATCCTTGTTCATTCTTCATCGTTCATTCTTCATTGATCATTGTTCCTTGTTCATTGTTCATCGTTCATTCCTCAATGATCATTGATCCTTGTTAATTTTTCATCGTTCATTCTTCATCGTTCATTCTTTATTGATCATTGATCCTTGTTGATTCTTCATCGTTCATTCTTCATTGATCATTGATCCTTGTTCATTCTTCATCATTCATTCTTCATTGATCATTGATCTTTGTTCATTCTTCATCGTTAATTCTTCATTGATCATTGATCCTTGTTCATTCTTCATTGTTCATTGTTCATTTATCATTGATTCTTGTTCATTCTTCGTCGTTCATTGTTCATTTATCATTGATCGTTGTTCATTCTTCATCGTTCATTCTTCATTGATCATTGATCCTTGTTCATTCTTCATCGTTCATTCTTCATTGATCATTGATCCTTGTTCATTCTTCATCGCTCATTCTTCATTGATCATTGATCCTTGTTCATTGTTCATTGTTCATTCCTCAATGATCATTGATCCTTGTTCATTCTTCATTGTTCATTCTTCATTGATCATTGATCCTATTTTATTCTTCATCATGCATTCTTTAATGATCATTGATCCTAGTTCATTCTTCATCGTTCATTCTTCATCGTTCATTGATCCTTGTTCATTCTTCATCGTTCATTCTTCATTGATCATTGATCCTTGTTTATTCTTCATCGTTCATTCTTCATTGATCATTAATCCTTGTTCATTCTTCATCGTTCATTCTACATTTATCATTGATCCTTTTTCATTCTTCATCGTTCATTCTTCATTGATCATTGATCCTTGTTCATTCTTCATCGTTCATTCTTCATTTATCATTGATCCTTGTTCATTCTTCATCGATCATTGATCCTTGTTCATTCTGCATCGTTCATTCTTCATTGATCATTGATCCTTGTTCATTCTTCATCGTTCATTCTTCATTGATCATTGTTCCTTGTTCATTGTTCATCGTTCATTCCTCAATGATCATTGATCCTTTTCATTCTTCATCGTTCATTCTTTATTTAGCATTGATCCTTGTTTATTCTTCATCGTTCATTCTTCATTGATCATTATTCCTTGTTCATTCTTCATCGTTCATTCTTCATTGATCATTGATCCTTGTTCATTCTTCATCGTTCTTTCTTCATTGATCATTGATCCTTGTTCATTCTTCATCGTTCATTCTTCATTGATCATTGATCCTATTTTATTCTTCATCGTTCATTTTTTAATGATCATTGATCCTAGTTCATTCTTCATCGTTCATTGATCCTTGTTCATTCTTCATCGTTCATTCTTTAATGATCATTGATCCTAGTTCATTCTTCATCATTCATTCTTCATTGATCATTGATCCTTGTTCATTCTTCATCGTTCATTCTTCATTGATCATTGATCCTTGTTTATTCTTCATCGTTCATTCTTCATTGATCATTGATCCTTGTTCATTCTTCATCGTTCATTCTACATTTATCATTGATCCTTTTTCATTCTTCATCGTTCATTCTTCATTGATCATTGATCCTTGTTCATTCTTCATCGTTCATTCTTCATTTATCATGGGTCCTATTTTATTCTTCATCGTTCATTTTTTAATGATCATTGATCCTAGTTCATTCTTCATCATTCATTGATCCTTGTTCATTCTTCATCGTTCATTCTTCATTGATCATTGTTCCTTGTTCATTGTTCATCGTTCATTCCTCAATGATCATTGATCCTTGTTCATTCTTCATCGTTCATTCTTTATTTATCATTGATCGTTGTTTATTCTTCATCGTTCATTCTTCATTGATCATTATTCCTTGTTCATTCTTCATCGTTCATTCTTCATTGATCATTGATCCTTGTTCATTCTTCATCGTTCATTCTTCATTGATCATTGATCCTTGTTCATTCTTCATCGTTCATTCTTCATTGATCATTGATCCTTGTTCATTCTTCATCGTTCATTCCTCAATGATCATTGATCCTTGTTCATTCTTCATCGTTTATTCTTCATTGATCATTGATCCTATTTTATTCTTCATCATTCATTCTTTAATGATCATTGATCCTAGTTCATTCTTCATCGTTCATTCTTCATCGTTCATTGATCCTTGTTCATTCTTCATCATTCATTCTTTAATGATCATTGATCCTTTTTCATTCTTCATCGTTTATTCTTCAATGATCATTGATCCTTGTTCATTCTTCATCGTTCTTTCTTCATTGATCATTGATCCTTGTTCATTCTTCATCGTTCATTCTTCATTGATCATTGATCCTATTTTATTCTTCATCGTTCATTTTTTAATGATCATTGATCCTAGTTCATTCTTCATCGTTCATTGATCCTTGTTCATTCTTCATCGTTCATTCTTTAATGATCATTGATCCTAGTTCATTCTTCATCGTTCATTCTTCATTGATCATTGATCCTTGTTCATTCTTCATCGTTCATTCTTCATTGATCATTGATCCTTGTTTATTCTTCATCGTTCATTCTTCATTGATCATTGATCCTTGTTCATTCTTCATCGTTCATTCTACATTTATCATTGATCCTTTTTCATTCTTCATCGTTCATTCTTCATTGATCATTGATCCTTGTTCATTCTTCATCGTTCATTCTTCATTTATCATTGATCCTATTTTATTCTTCATCGTTCATTTTTTAATGATCATTGATCCTAGTTCATTCTTCATCGTTCATTGATCCTTGTTCATTCTTCATCGTTCATTCTTCATTGATCATTGATCCTATTTTATTCTTCATCGTTCATTTTTTAATGATCATTGATCCTAGTTCATTCTTCATCGTTCATTGATCCTTGTTCATTCTTCATCGTTCATTCTTTAATGATCATTGATCCTAGTTCATTCTTCATCGTTCATTCTTCATTGATCATTGATCCTTGTTCATTCTTCATCGTTCATTCTTCATTGATCATTGATCCTTGTTTATTCTTCATCGTTCATTCTTCATTGATCATTGATCCTTGTTCATTCTTCATCGTTCATTCTACATTTATCATTGATCCTTTTTCATTCTTCATCGTTCATTCTTCATTGATCATTGATCCTTGTTCATTCTTCATCGTTCATTCTTCATTTATCATTGATCCTTGTTCATTCTTCATTGATCATTGATCCTTGTTCATTCTTCATCGTTCATTCTTCATTGATCATTGATCCTTGTTCATTCTTCATCGTTCATTCTTCATTGATTATTGTTCCTTGTTCATTGTTCATCGTTCATTCCTCAATGATCATTGATCCTTGTTCATTCTTCATCGTTCATTCTTTATTTATCATTGATCCTTGTTTATTCTTCATCGTTCATTCTTCATTGATCATTATTCCTTGTTCATTCTTCATCGTTCATTCTTCATTGATCATTGATCCTTTTTCATTTTTCATTGTTCATTCTTCATTGACCATTGATCCGATTTCATTCTTCATCGTTCATTCTTCATTGATCATTGATCCTTGTTCATTGTTCATTGTTCATTCCTCAATGATCATTGATCCTTGTTCATTCTTCATCGTTCATTCTTCATTGATCATTGATCCTATTTTATTCTTCATCATTCATTCTTTAATGATCATTGATCCTAGTTCATTCTTCATCGTTCATTCTTCATCGTTCATTGAACCTTGTTCATTCTTCATCGTTCATTCTTTAATGATCATTGATCCTAGTTAATTCTTTATTGATCATTGATCCCTGTTCATTCTTCATCGTTCATTTTTCATTGATCATTGATCCTTGTTCATTCTTCATCGTTCATTCTTCATTGATCATTGATCCTTGTTCATTCTTCATCGTTCATTCTTCATTGATCATTGATCCTTGTTTATTCTTCATCGTTCATTCTTCATTGATCATTGATCGTTGTTCATTCTTCATCGTTCATTCTACATTTATCATTGATCCTTTTTCATTCTTCATCGTTCATTCTTCATTGATCATTGATCCTTGTTCATTCTTCATCGTTCATTCTTCATTTATCATTGATCCTTGTTCATTCTTCATTGATCATTGATCCTTGTTCATTCTTCATCGTTCATTCTTCATTGATCATTGATCCTTGTTCATTCTTCATCGTTCATTCTTCATTGATTATTGTTCCTTGTTCATTGTTCATCGTTCATTCCTCAATGATCATTGATCCTTGTTCATTCTTCATCGTTCATTCTTTATTTATCATTGATCCTTGTTTATTCTTCATCGTTCATTCTTCATTGATCATTATTCCTTGTTCATTCTTCATCGTTCATTCTTCATTGATCATTGTTCCTTGTTCATTGTTCATCGTTCATTCCTCAATGATCATTGATCCTTGTTCATTCTTCATCGTTCATTCTTTATTTATCATTGATCCTTGTTTATTCTTCATCGTTCATTCTTCATTGATCATTATTCCTTGTTCATTCTTCATCGTTCATTCTTCATTGATCATTGATCCTTGTTCATTCTTCATCGTTCATTCTTCATTGATCATTGATCCTTGTTCATTCTTCATCGTTCATTCTTCATTGATCATTGATCCTTGTTTATTCTTCATCGTTCATTCTTCATTGATCATTGATCCTTGTTCATTCTTCATCGTTCATTCTACATTTATCATTGATCCTTTTTCATTCTTCATCGTTCATTCTTCATTGATCATTGATCCTTGTTCATTCTTCATCGTTCATTCTTCATTTATCATTGATCCTATTTTATTCTTCATCGTTCATTTTTTAATGATCATTGATCCTAGTTCATTCTTCATCGTTCATTGATCCTTGTTCATTCTTCATCGTTCATTCTTCATTGATTATTGTTCCTTGTTCATTGTTCATCGTTCATTCCTCAATGATCATTGATCCTTGTTCATTCTTCATCGTTCATTCTTTATTTATCATTGATCCTTGTTTATTCTTCATCGTTCATTCTTCATTGATCATTATTCCTTGTTCATTCTTCATCGTTCATTCTTCATTGATCATTGATCCTTGTTCATTCTTCATCGTTCATTCTTCATTGATCATTGATCCTTGTTCATTCTTCATCGTTCATTCTTCATTGATCATTGATCCTTGTTCATTCTTCATCGTTCATTCCTCAATGATCATTGATCCTTGTTCATTCTTCATCGTTCATTCTTCATTGATCATTGATCCTATTTTATTCTTCATCATTCATTCTTTAATGATCATTGATCCTAGTTCATTCTTCATCGTTCATTCTTCATCGTTCATTGATCCTTGTTCATTCTTCATCGTTCATTCTTCATTGATCATTGATCCTTGTTCATTCTTCATCGTTCATTCTTCATTGATCATTGATCCTTGTTCATTCTTCATCGTTCTTTCTTCATTGATCATTGATCCTTGTTCATTCTTCATCGTTCATTCTTCATTGATCATTGATCCTATTTTATTCTTCATCGTTCATTTTTTAATGATCATTGATCCTAGTTCATTCTTCATCGTTCATTGATCCTTGTTCATTCTTCATCGTTCATTCTTTAATGATCATTGATCCTAGTTCATTCTTCATCGTTCATTCTTCATTGATCATTGATCCTTGTTCATTCTTCATCGTTCATTCTTCATTGATCATTGATCCTTGTTTATTCTTCATCGTTCATTCTTCATTGATCATTGATCCTTGTTCATTCTTCATCGTTCATTCTACATTTATCATTGATCCTTTTTCATTCTTCATCGTTCATTCTTCATTGATCATTGATCCTTGTTCATTCTTCATCGTTCATTCTTCATTTATCATGGATCCTATTTTATTCTTCATCGTTCATTTTTTAATGATCATTGATCCTAGTTCATTCTTCATCATTCATTGATCCTTGTTCATTCTTCATCGTTCATTTTTCATTGATCATTGTTCCTTGTTCATTGTTCATCGTTCATTCCTCAATGATCATTGATCCTTGTTCATTCTTCATCGTTCATTCTTTATTTATCATTGATCGTTGTTTATTCTTCATCGTTCATTCTTCATTGATCATTATTCCTTGTTCATTCTTCATCGTTCATTCTTCATTGATCATTGATCCTTGTTCATTCTTCATCGTTCATTCTTCATTGATCATTGATCCTTGTTCATTCTTCATCGTTCATTCTTCATTGATCATTGATCCTTGTTCATTCTTCATCGTTCATTCCTCAATGATCATTGATCCTTGTTCATTCTTCATCGTTTATTCTTCATTGATCATTGATCCTATTTTATTCTTCATCATTCATTCTTTAATGATCATTGATCCTAGTTCATTCTTCATCGTTCATTCTTCATCGTTCATTGATCCTTGTTCATTCTTCATCATTCATTCTTTAATGATCATTGATCCTTTTTCATTCTTCATCGTTTATTCTTCAATGATCATTGATCCTTGTTCATTCTTCATCGTTCTTTCTTCATTGATCATTGATCCTTGTTCATTCTTCATCGTTCATTCTTCATTGATCATTGATCCTATTTTATTCTTCATCGTTCATTTTTTAATGATCATTGATCCTAGTTCATTCTTCATCGTTCATTGATCCTTGTTCATTCTTCATCGTTCATTCTTTAATGATCATTGATCCTAGTTCATTCTTCATCGTTCATTCTTCATTGATCATTGATCCTTGTTCATTCTTCATCGTTCATTCTTCATTGATCATTGATCCTTGTTTATTCTTCATCGTTCATTCTTCATTGATCATTGATCCTTGTTCATTCTTCATCGTTCATTCTACATTTATCATTGATCCTTTTTCATTCTTCATCGTTCATTCTTCATTGATCATTGATCCTTGTTCATTCTTCATCGTTCATTCTTCATTTATCATTGATCCTATTTTATTCTTCATCGTTCATTTTTTAATGATCATTGATCCTAGTTCATTCTTCATCGTTCATTCTTCATTGATCATTGTTCCTTGTTCATTGTTCATCGTTCATTCCTCAATGATCATTGATCCTTGTTCATTCTTCATCGTTCATTCTTTATTTATCATTGATCCTTGTTTATTCTTCATCGTTCATTCTTCATTGATCATTATTCCTTGTTCATTCTTCATCGTTCATTCTTCATTGTTCATTGATCCTTGTTCATTCTTCATCGTTCATTCTTCATTGATCATTGATCCTTGTTCATTCTTCATCGTTCATTCTTCATTGATCATTGATCCTTGTTCATTCTTCATCGTTCATTCCTCAATGATCATTGCTCCTTGTTCATTCTTCATCGTTCATTCTTCATTGATCATTGATCCTATTTTATTCTTCATCATTCATTCTTTAATGATCATTGATCCTAGTTCATTCTTCATCGTTCATTCTTCATCGTTCATTGATCCTTGTTCATTCTTCATCGTTCATTCTTCATTGATCATTGATCCTTGTTCATTCTTCATCGTTCAATCTTCATTGATCATTGATCCTTGTTCATTCTTCATCGTTCTTTCTTCATTGATCATTGATCCTTGTTCATTCTTCATCGTTCATTCTTCATTGATCATTGATCCTATTTTATTCTTCATCGTTCATTTTTTAATGATCATTGATCCTAGTTCATTCTTCATCGTTCATTGATCCTTGTTCATTCTTCATCGTTCATTCTTTAATGATCATTGATCCTAGTTCATTCTTCATCGTTCATTCTTCATTGATCATTGATCCTTGTTCATTCTTCATCGTTCATTCTTCATTGATCATTGATCCTTGTTTATTCTTCATCGTTCATTCTTCATTGATCATTGATCCTTGTTCATTCTTCATCGTTCATTCTACATTTATCATTGATCCTTTTTCATTCTTCATCGTTCATTCTTCATTGATCATTGATCCTTGTTCATTCTTCATCGTTCATTCTTCATTTATCATTGATCCTTGTTCATTCTTCATTGATCATTGATCCTTGTTCATTCTTCATCGTTCATTCTTCATTGATCATTGATCCTTGTTCATTCTTCATCGTTCATTCTTCATTGATTATTGTTCCTTGTTCATTGTTCATCGTTCATTCCTCAATGATCATTGATCCTTGTTCATTCTTCATCGTTCATTCTTTATTTATCATTGATCCTTGTTTATTCTTCATCGTTCATTCTTCATTGATCATTATTCCTTGTTCATTCTTCACCGTTCATTCTTCATTGATCATTGATCCTTTTTCATTTTTCATTGTTCATTCTTCATTGACCATTGATCCGATTTCATTCTTCATCGTTCATTCTTCATTGATAATTGATCCTTGTTCATTGTTCATTGTTCATTCCTCAATGATCATTGATCCTTGTTCATTCTTCATCGTTCATTCTTCATTGATCATTGATCCTATTTTATTCTTCATCATTCATTCTTTAATGATCATTGATCCTAGTTCATTCTTCATCGTTCATTCTTCATCGTTCATAGAACCTTGTTCATTCTTCATCGTTCATTCTTTAATGATCATTGATCCTAGTTAATTCTTTATTGATCATTGATCCCTGTTCATTCTTCATCGTTCATTTTTCATTGATCATTGATCCTTGTTCATTCTTCATCGTTCATTCTTCATTGATCATTGATCCTTGTTCATTCTTCATCGTTCATTCTTCATTGATCATTGATCCTTGTTTATTCTTCATCGTTCATTCTTCATTGATCATTGATCGTTGTTCATCCTTCATCGTTCATTCTACATTTATCATTGATCCTTTTTCATTCTTCATCGTTCATTCTTCATTGATCATTGATCCTTGTTCATTCTTCATCGTTCATTCTTCATTTATCATTGATCCTTGTTCATTCTTCATTGATCATTGATCCTTGTTCATTCTTCATCGTTCATTCTTCATTGATCATTGATCCTTGTTCATTCTTCATCGTTCATTCTTCATTGATTATTGTTCCTTGTTCATTGTTCATCGTTCATTCCTCAATGATCATTGATCCTTGTTCATTCTTCATCGTTCATTCTTTATTTATCATTGATCCTTGTTTATTCTTCATCGTTCATTCTTCATTGATCATTATTCCTTGTTCATTCTTCATCGTTCATTCTTCATTGATCATTGTTCCTTGTTCATTGTTCATCGTTCATTCCTCAATGATCATTGATCCTTGTTCATTCTTCATCGTTCATTCTTTATTTATCATTGATCCTTGTTTATTCTTCATCGTTCATTCTTCATTGATCATTATTCCTTGTTCATTCTTCATCGTTCATTCTTCATTGATCATTGATCCTTGTTCATTCTTCATCGTTCATTCTTCATTGATCATTGATCCTTGTTCATTCTTCATCGTTCATTCTTCATTGATCATTGATCCTTGTTTATTCTTCATCGTTCATTCTTCATTGATCATTGATCCTTGTTCATTCTTCATCGTTCATTCTACATTTATCATTGATCCTTTTTCATTCTTCATCGTTCATTCTTCATTGATCATTGATCCTTGTTCATTCTTCATCGTTCATTCTTCATTTATCATTGATCCTATTTTATTCTTCATCGTTCATTTTTTAATGATCATTGATCCTAGTTCATTCTTCATCGTTCATTGATCCTTGTTCATTCTTCATCGTTCATTCTTCATTGATTATTGTTCCTTGTTCATTGTTCATCGTTCATTCCTCAATGATCATTGATCCTTGTTCATTCTTCATCGTTCATTCTTTATTTATCATTGATCCTTGTTTATTCTTCATCGTTCATTCATCATTGATCATTATTCCTTGTTCATTCTTCATCGTTCATTCTTCATTGATCATTGATCCTTGTTCATTCTTCATCGTTCATTCTTCATTGATCATTGATCCTTGTTCATTCTTCATCGTTCATTCTTCATTGATCATTGATCCTTGTTCATTCTTCATCGTTCATTCCTCAATGATCATTGATCCTTGTTCATTCTTCATCGTTCATTCTTCATTGATCATTGATCCTATTTTATTCTTCATCATTCATTCTTTAATGATCATTGATCCTAGTTCATTCTTCATCGTTCATTCTTCATCGTTCATTGATCCTTGTTCATTCTTCATCGTTCATTCTTCATTGATCATTGATCCTTGTTCATTCTTCATCGTTCATTCTTCATTGATCATTGATCCTTGTTCATTCTTCATCGTTCTTTCTTCATTGATCATTGATCCTTGTTCATTCTTCATCGTTCATTCTTCATTGATCATTGATCCTATTTTATTCTTCATCGTTCATTTTTTAATGATCATTGATCCTAGTTCATTCTTCATCGTTCATTGATCCTTGTTCATTCTTCATCGTTCATTCTTTAATGATCATTGATCCTAGTTCATTCTTCATCGTTCATTCTTCATTGATCATTGATCCTTGTTCATTCTTCATCGTTCATTCTTCATTGATCATTGATCCTTGTTTATTCTTCATCGTTCATTCTTCATTGATCATTGATCCTTGTTCATTCTTCATCGTTCATTCTACATTTATCATTGATCCTTTTTCATTCTTCATCGTTCATTCTTCATTGATCATTGATCCTTGTTCATTCTTCATCGTTCATTCTTCATTTATCATTGATCCTTGTTCATTCTTCATTGATCATTGATCCTTGTTCATTCTTCATCGTTCATTCTTCATTGATCATTGATCCTTGTTCATTCTTCATCGTTCATTCTTCATTGATTATTGTTCCTTGTTCATTGTTCATCGTTCATTCCTCAATGATCATTGATCCTTGTTCATTCTTCATCGTTCATTCTTTATTTATCATTGATCCTTGTTTATTCTTCATCGTTCATTCTTCATTGATCATTATTCCTTGTTCATTCTTCACCGTTCATTCTTCATTGATCATTGATCCTTTTTCATTTTTCATTGTTCATTCTTCATTGACCATTGATCCGATTTCATTCTTCATCGTTCATTCTTCATTGATAATTGATCCTTGTTCATTGTTCATTGTTCATTCCTCAATGATCATTGATCCTTGTTCATTCTTCATCGTTCATTCTTCATTGATCATTGATCCTATTTTATTCTTCATCATTCATTCTTTAATGATCATTGATCCTAGTTCATTCTTCATCGTTCATTCTTCATCGTTCATAGAACCTTGTTCATTCTTCATCGTTCATTCTTTAATGATCATTGATCCTAGTTAATTCTTTATTGATCATTGATCCCTGTTCATTCTTCATCGTTCATTTTTCATTGATCATTGATCCTTGTTCATTCTTCATCGTTCATTCTTCATTGATCATTGATCCTTGTTCATTCTTCATCGTTCATTCTTCATTGATCATTGATCCTTGTTTATTCTTCATCGTTCATTCTTCATTGATCATTGATCGTTGTTCATCCTTCATCGTTCATTCTACATTTATCATTGATCCTTTTTCATTCTTCATCGTTCATTCTTCATTGATCATTGATCCTTGTTCATTCTTCATCGTTCATTCTTCATTTATCATTGATCCTTGTTCATTCTTCATTGATCATTGATCCTTGTTCATTCTTCATCGTTCATTCTTCATTGATCATTGATCCTTGTTCATTCTTCATCGTTCATTCTTCATTGATTATTGTTCCTTGTTCATTGTTCATCGTTCATTCCTCAATGATCATTGATCCTTGTTCATTCTTCATCGTTCATTCTTTATTTATCATTGATCCTTGTTTATTCTTCATCGTTCATTCTTCATTGATCATTATTCCTTGTTCATTCTTCATCGTTCATTCTTCATTGATCATTGTTCCTTGTTCATTGTTCATCGTTCATTCCTCAATGATCATTGATCCTTGTTCATTCTTCATCGTTCATTCTTTATTTATCATTGATCCTTGTTTATTCTTCATCGTTCATTCTTCATTGATCATTATTCCTTGTTCATTCTTCATCGTTCATTCTTCATTGATCATTGATCCTTGTTCATTCTTCATCGTTCATTCTTCATTGATCATTGATCCTTGTTCATTCTTCATCGTTCATTCTTCATTGATCATTGATCCTTGTTTATTCTTCATCGTTCATTCTTCATTGATCATTGATCCTTGTTCATTCTTCATCGTTCATTCTACATTTATCATTGATCCTTTTTCATTCTTCATCGTTCATTCTTCATTGATCATTGATCCTTGTTCATTCTTCATCGTTCATTCTTCATTTATCATTGATCCTATTTTATTCTTCATCGTTCATTTTTTAATGATCATTGATCCTAGTTCATTCTTCATCGTTCATTGATCCTTGTTCATTCTTCATCGTTCATTCTTCATTGATTATTGTTCCTTGTTCATTGTTCATCGTTCATTCCTCAATGATCATTGATCCTTGTTCATTCTTCATCGTTCATTCTTTATTTATCATTGATCCTTGTTTATTCTTCATCGTTCATTCATCATTGATCATTATTCCTTGTTCATTCTTCATCGTTCATTCTTCATTGATCATTGATCCTTGTTCATTCTTCATCGTTCATTCTTCATTGATCATTGATCCTTGTTCATTCTTCATCGTTCATTCTTCATTGATCATTGATCCTTGTTCATTCTTCATCGTTCATTCCTCAATGATCATTGATCCTTGTTCATTCTTCATCGTTCATTCTTCATTGATCATTGATCCTATTTTATTCTTCATCATTCATTCTTTAATGATCATTGATCCTAGTTCATTCTTCATCGTTCATTCTTCATCGTTCATTGATCCTTGTTCATTCTTCATCGTTCATTCTTCATTGATCATTGATCCTTGTTCATTCTTCATCGTTCATTCTTCATTGATCATTGATCCTTGTTCATTCTTCATCGTTCTTTCTTCATTGATCATTGATCCTTGTTCATTCTTCATCGTTCATTCTTCATTGATCATTGATCCTATTTTATTCTTCATCGTTCATTTTTTAATGATCATTGATCCTAGTTCATTCTTCATCGTTCATTGATCCTTGTTCATTCTTCATCGTTCATTCTTTAATGATCATTGATCCTAGTTCATTCTTCATCGTTCATTCTTCATTGATCATTGATCCTTGTTCATTCTTCATCGTTCATTCTTCATTGATCATTGATCCTTGTTTATTCTTCATCGTTCATTCTTCATTGATCATTGATCCTTGTTCATTCTTCATCGTTCATTCTACATTTATCATTGATCCTTTTTCATTCTTCATCGTTCATTCTTCATTGATCATTGATCCTTGTTCATTCTTCATCGTTCATTCTTCATTTATCATTGATCCTTGTTCATTCTTCATTGATCATTGATCCTTGTTCATTCTTCATCGTTCATTCTTCATTGATCATTGATCCTTGTTCATTCTTCATCGTTCATTCTTCATTGATTATTGTTCCTTGTTCATTGTTCATCGTTCATTCCTCAATGATCATTGATCCTTGTTCATTCTTCATCGTTCATTCTTTATTTATCATTGATCCTTGTTTATTCTTCATCGTTCATTCTTCATTGATCATTATTCCTTGTTCATTCTTCATCGTTCATTCTTCATTGATCATTGATCCTTTTTCATTTTTCATCGTTCATTCTTCATTGACCATTGATCCGATTTTATTCTTCATCGTTCATTCTTCATTGATCATTGATCCTTGTTCATTGTTCATTGTTCATTCCTCAATGATCATTGATCCTTGTTCATTCTTCATCGTTCATTCTTCATTGATCATTGATCCTATTTTATTCTTCATCATTCATTCTTTAATGATCATTGATCCTAGTTCATTCTTCATCGTTCATTGATCCTTGTTCATTCTTCATCGTTCATTCTTTAATGATCATTGATCCTAGTTAATTCTTTATTGATCATTGATCCTTGTTCATTCTTCATCGTTCATTCTTCATTGATCATTGATCCTTGTTCATTCTTCATCGTTCATTCTTCATTTATCATTGATCCTTGTTCATTCTTCATCGTTCATTCTTCTTTAATCATTGATCCTTGTTCATTTTTTATCGTTCATTCTTCATTGATCATTGATCCTTGTTCATTCTTCATCGTTCATTCTTCATTGATCATTGTTCGTTGTTCATTGTTCATCGTTCATTCCTCAATGATCATTGATCCTTGTTAATTTTTCATCGTTCATTCTTCATCGTTCATTCTTTATTGATCATTGATCCTTGTTCATTCTTCATCGTTCATTCTTCATTGATCATTGATCCTTGTTCATTATTCATCATTCATTCTTCATTGATCATTGATCTTTGTTCATTCTTCATCGTTAATTCTTCATTGATCATTGATCCTTGTTCATTCTTCATTGTTCATTGTTCATTTATCATTGATTCTTGTTCATTCTTCGTCGTTCATTGTTCATTTATCATTGATCGTTGTTCATTCTTCATCGTTCATTCTTCATTGATCATTGATCCTTGTTCATTCTTCATCGTTCATTCTTCATTGATCATTGATCCTTGTTCATTCTTCATCGCTCATTCTTCATTGATCATGGATCCTTGTTCATTGTTCATTGTTCATTCCTCAATGATCATTGATCCTTGTTCATTCTTCATTGTTCATTCTTCATTGATCATTGATCCTATTTTATTCTTCATCATGCATTCTTTAATGATCATTGATCCTAGTTCATTCTTCATCGTTCATTCTTCATCGTTCATTGATCCTTGTTCATTCTTCAACGTTCATTCTTCATTGATCATTGATCCTTGTTTATTCTTCATCGTTCATTCTTCATTGATCATTAATCCTTGTTCATTCTTCATCGTTCATTCTACATTTATCATTGATCCTTTTTCATTCTTCATCGTTCATTCTTCATTGATCATTGATCCTTGTTCATTCTTCATCGTTCATTCTTCATTTATCATTGATCCTTGTTCATTCTTCATTGATCATTGATCCTTGTTCATTCTGCATCGTTCATTCTTCATTGATCATTGATCCTTGTTCATTCTTCATCGTTCATTCTTCATTGATCATTGTTCCTTGTTCATTGTTCATCGTTCATTCCTCAATGATCATTGATCCTTTTCATTCTTCATCGTTCATTCTTTATTTAGCATTGATCCTTGTTTATTCTTCATCGTTCATTCTTCATTGATCATTATTCCTTGTTCATTCTTCATCGTTCATTCTTCATTGATCATTGATCCTTGTTCATTCTTCATCGTTCATTCTTCATTGACCATTGATTCGATTTCATTTTTCATCGTTTATTCTTCATTGATCATTGATCCTTGTTCATTGTTCATTGTTCATTCCTCAATGATCATTGATCCTTGTTCATTCTTCATCGTTCATTCTTCATTGATCATTGATCCTACTTTATTCTTCATCGTTCATTTTTTAATGATCATTGATCCTAGTTCATTCTTCATCGTTCATTCTTCATCGTTCATTGATCCTTGTTCATTCTTCATCGTTCATTCTTTAATGATCATTGATCCTAGTTCATTCTTCATCGTTCATTCTTCATTGATCATTGATCCTTGTTCATTCTTCATCGTTCATTCTTCATTGATCATTGATCCTTGTTTATTCTTCATCGTTCATTCTTCATTGATCATTGATCCTTGTTCATTCTTCATCGTTCATTCTACATTTATCATTGATCCTTTTTCATTCTTCATCGTTCATTCTTCATTGATCATTGATCCTTGTTCATTCTTCATCGTTCATTCTTCATTTATCATTGATCCTTGTTCATTCTTCATTGATCATTGATCCTTGTTCATTCTTCATCGTTCATTCTTCATTGATCATTGATCCTTGTTCATTCTTCATCGTTCATTCTTCATTGATCATTGTTCCTTGTTCATTGTTCATCGTTCATTCCTCAATGATCATTGATCCTTGTTCATTCTTCATCGTTCATTCTTTATTTATCATTGATCCTTGTTTATTCTTCATCGTTCATTCTTCATTGATCATTATTCCTTGTTCATTCTTCATCGTTCATTCTTCATTGATTATTGATCCTTGTTCATTTTTCATCGTTCATTCTTCATTGACCATTGATCCGATTTCATTCTTCATCGTTCATTCTTCATTGATCATTGATCCTTGTTCATTGTTCATTGTTCATTCCTCAATGATCATTGATCCTTGTTCATTCTTCATCGTTCATTCTTCATTGATCATTGATCCTATTTTATTCTTCATCATTCATTCTTTAATGATTATTGATCCTAGTTCATTCTTCATCGTTCATTCTTCATCGTTCATTCTTTAATGATCATTGATCCTAGTTCATTCTTTATTGATCATTGATCCTTGTTCATTCTTCATCGTTCTTTCTTCATTGATCATTGATCTTTGTTCATTCTTCATCGTTCATTCTTCATTGATCATTGATCCTATTTTATGCTTCATCGTTCATTTTTTAATGATCATTGATCCTAGTTCATTCTTCATCGTTCATTGATCCTTGTTCATTCTTCATCGTTCAATCTTCATTGATCATTGTTCCTTGTTCATTGTTCATCGTTCACTCCTCAATGATCATTGATCCTTGTTCATTGTTCATCGTTCATTCTTTATTTATCATTGATCCTTGTTTATTCTTCATCGTTCTTTCTTCATTGATCATTATTCCTTGTTCATTCTTCATCGTTCATTCTTTATTGATCATTGATCCTTGTTCATTCTTCATCGTTCATTCTTCATTGATCATTGATCCATGTTCATTCTTCATCGTTCATTCTTCATTGATCATTGATCCTTGTTCATTCTTCATCGTTCATTCCTCAATGATCATTGATCCTTGTTCATGCTTCATCGTTCATTCTTCATTGATCATTGATCCTATTTTATTCTTCATCATTCATTCTTTAATGATCATTGATCCTAGTTCATTCTTCATCGTTTATTCTTTAATGATCATTGATCCTAGTTCATTCTTCATCGTTTATTCTTCAATGATCATTGATCCTTGTTCATTCTTCATCGTTCTTTCTTCATTGATCATTGATCCTTGTTCCTTGTTCATCGTTCATTCCTAAATGATCATTGATCCTTGTTCATTCTTCATTGTTCATTCTTCATTGATCATTGATCCTATTTTATTCTTCATCGTTCATTTTTTAATGATCATTGATCCTAGTTCATTCTTCATCGTTCATTGATCCTTGTTCATTCTTCATCGTTCATTCTTTAATGATCATTGATCCTAGTTCATTCTTCATCGTTCATTCTTCATTGATCATTGATCCTTGTTCATTCTTCATCGTTCATTCTTCATTGATCATTGATCCTTGTTTATTCTTCATCGTTCATTCTTCATTGATCATTGATCATTGATCTTTGTTCATTCTTCATCGTTCATTCTACATTTATCATTGATCCTTTTTCATTCTTCATCGTTCATTCTTCATTGATCATTGATCCTTGTTCATTCTTCATCATTCATTCTTAATTTATCATTGATCCTTGTTCATTCTTCATTGATCATTGATCCTTGTTCATTTTTCATCGTTCATTCTTCATTGATCATTGATCCTTGTTCATTCTTCATCGTTCATTCTTCATTGATCATTGTTCCTTGTTCATTGTTCATCGTTCATTCCTCAATGATCATTGATCCTTGTTCATTCTTCATCGTTCATTCTTTATTTATCATTGATCCTTGTTTATTCTTCATCGTTCATTCTTCATTGATCATTATTCCTTGTTCATTCTTCATCGTTCATTCTTCATTGATCATTGATCCTTGTTCATTTTTCATCGTTCATTCTTCATTGACCATTGATCCGATTTCATTCTTCATCGTTCATTCTTCATTGATCATTGATCCTTGTTCATTGTTCATTGTTCATTCCTCAATGATCATTGATCCTTGTTCATTCTTCATCGTTCATTCTTCATTGATCATTGATCCTTGTTCATTCTTCATCGTTCATTCTTCATTGATCATTGATCCTATTTTATTCTTCATCGTTCATTTTTTAATGATCATTGATCCTAGTTCATTCTTCATCGTTCATTGATCCTTGTTCATTCTTCATCGTTCATTCTTTAATGATCATTGATCCTAGTTCATTCTTCATCGTTCATTCTTCATTGATCATTGATCCTTGTTCATTCTTCATCGTTCATTCTTCATTGATCATTGATCCTTGTTCATTGTTCATCGTTCATTCCTCAATGATCATTGATCCTTGTTCATTCTTCATCGTTCATTCTTTATTTATCATTGATCCTTGTTTATTCTTCATCGTTCATTCTTCATTGATCATTATTCCTTGTTCATTCTTCATCGTTCATTCTTCATTGATCATTGATCCTTGTTCATTCTTCATCGTTCATTCTTCATTGATCATTGATCCTTGTTCATTCTTCATCGTTCATTCCTCAATGATCATTGATCCTTGTTCATTCTTCATCGTTCATTCTTCATTGATCATTGATCCTATTTTATTCTTCATCATTCATTCTTTAATGATCATTGATCCTAGTTCATTCTTCATCGTTCATTCTTCATCGTTCATTGATCCTTGTACATTCTTCATCGTTCATTCTTTAATGATCATTGATCCTAGTTCATTCTTCATCGTTCATTCTTCATTTATCATTGATCCTTGTTCATTCTTCATCGTTCTTTCTTCATTGATCATTGATCCTTGTTCATTGTTCATCGTTCATTCCTCAATGATCATTGATCCTTGTTCATTCTTCATTGATCATTGATCCTATTTTATTCTTCATCGTTCATTTTTTAATGATCATTGATCCTAGTTCATTCTTCATCGTTCATTCTTCATCGTTCATTGATCCTTGTTCATTCTTCATCGTTCATTCTTTAATGATCATTGATCCTAGTTCATTCTTCATCGTTCATTCTTCATTGATCATTGATCCTTGTTCATTCTTCATCGTTCATTCTTCATTGATCATTGATCCTTGTTCATTCTTCATCGTTCATTCTTCATTGATCATTGATCCTTGTTCATTCTTCATCGTTCATTCTTCATTGATCATTGATCCTTGTTCATTCTTCATCGTTCATTCCTCAATGATCATTGATCCTTGTTCATTCTTCATCGTTCATTCTTCATTGATCATTGATCCTATTTTATTCTTCATCATTCATTCTTTAATGATCATTGATCGTAGTTCATTCTTCATCGTTCATTCTTCATCGTTCATTGATCCTTGTTCATTCTTCATCGTTCATTCTTTAATAATCATTGATCCTAGTTCATTCTTCATCGTTCATTCTTCATTGATCATTGATCCTTGTTCATTCTTCATCGTTCTTTCTTCATTGATCATTGATCCTTGTTCATTGTTCATCGTTCATTCCAAAATGATCATTGATCATTGATCCTATTTTATTCTTCATCGTTCATTTTTTAATGATCATTGATCCTAGTTCATTCTTCATCGTTCATTGATCCTTGTTCATTCTTCATCGTTCATTCTTTAATGATCATTGATCCTAGTTCATTCTTCATCGTTCATTCTTCATTGATCATTGATCCTTGTTCATTCTTCATCGTTCATTCTTCATTGATCATTGATCCTTTTGTTTATTCTTCATCGTTCATTCTTCATTGATCATTGACCCTTGTTCATTCTTCATCGTTCATTCTACATTTATCATTGATCCTTGTTCATTCTTCATCGTTCATTCTTCATTTATCATTGAACCTTGTTCATTCTTCATTGATCATTGATCCTTGTTCATTCTTCATCGTTCATTCTTCATTGATCATTGATCCTTGTTCATTCTTCATCGTTCATTCTTCATTGATCATTGTTCCTTGTTCATTGTTCATCGTTCATTCCTCAATGATCATTGATCCTTGTTCATTCTTCATCGTTCATTCTTTATTTATCATTGATCTTTGTTTATTCTTCGTCGTTCATTCTTCATTGATCATTATTCCTTGTTCATTCTTCATCGTTCATTCTTCATAGATCATTGATCCTTGTTCATTCTTCATCGTTCATTATATATTGATCATTGATCCTTGTTCATTCTTCATCGTTCATTCTTTATTGATCATTGATCCTTGCTCATTCTTCATCGTTCATTCTTCATTGATCATTGATCCTATTTTATTCTTCATCGTTCATTTTTTAATGATCATTGATCCGAATTCATTCTTCATCGTTCATTCTTCATTGATCATTGATCCTTGTTCATTCTTCATCGTTCATTCTTCATTGATCATTGATCCTTGTTTATTCTTCATCGTTCATTTTTCATTGATCATTGATCCTTGTTCATTCTTCATCGTTCATTCTACATTTATCATTGATCCTTTTTCATTCTTCATCGTTCATTCTTCATTGATCATTGATCCTTGTTCATTCTTCATCGTTCATTCTTCATTTATCATTGATCCTTGTTCATTCTTCATTGATCATTGATCCTTGTTCATTCTTCATCGTTCATTCTTCATTGATCAATGTTCCTTGTTCATTGTTCATCGTTCATTCCTCAATGATCATTGATCCTTGTTCATTCTTCATCGTTCATTCTTTATTTATCATTGATCCTTGTTTATTCTTCATCGTTCATTCTTCATTGATCATTATTCCTTGTTCATTCTTCATCGTTCATTCTTCATTGATCATTGATCCTTGTTCATTCTTCATCGTTCATTCTTCATTGACCATTGATCTGATTTCATTCTTCATCGTTCATTCTTCATTGATCATTGATCCTTGTTCATTGTTCATTGTTCATTCCTCAATGATCATTGATCCTTGTTCATTCTTTATCGTTCATTCTTCATCGTTCATTGATCCTTGTTCATTCTTCATCGTTCATTCTTTAATGATCATTGATCCTAGTTCATTCTTCATCGTTCATTCTTCATTGATCATTGATCCTTGTTCATTCTTCATCGTTCATTCTTCATTGATCATTGATCCTTGTTTATTCTTCATGGTTCATTCTTCATTGATCATTGATCCTTGTTCATTCTTCATCGTTCATTCTACATTTATCATTGATCCTTGTTCATTCTTCATCGTTCATTCTTCATTTATCATTGATCCTTGTTCATTCTTCATTGATCATTGATCCTTGTTCATTCTTCATCGTTCATTCTTCATTGATCATTGATCCTTGTTCATTCTTCATCGTTCATTCTTCATTGATCATTGTTCCTTGTTCATTGTTCATCGTTCATTCCTCAATGATCATTGATCCTTGTTCATTCTTCATCGTTCATTCTTTATTTATCATTGATCTTTGTTTATTCTTCGTCGTTCATTCTTCATTGATCATTATTCCTTGTTCATTCTTCATCGTTCATTCTTCATAGATCATTGATCCTTGTTCAGTCTTCATCGTTCATTATTCATTGATCATTGATCCTTGTTCATTCTTCATCGTTCATTCTTTATTGATCATTGATCCTTGTTCATTCTTCATCGTTCATTCTTCATTGATCATTGATCCTATTTTATTCTTCATCGTTCATTTTTTAATGATCATTGATCCTAGTTCATTCTTCATCGTTCATTCTTCATTGATCATTGATCCTTGTTCATTCTTCATCGTTCATTCTTCATTGATCATTGATCCTTGTTTATTCTTCATCGTTCATTCTTCATTGAACATTGATCTTTGTTCATTCTTCATCGTTCCTTCTACATTTATCATTGATCCTTTTTCATTCTTCATCGTTCATTCTTCATTGATCATTGATCCTTGTTCATTCTTCATCGTTCATTCTTCATTTATCATTGATCCTTGTTCATTCTTCATTGATCATTGATCCTTGTTCATTCTTCATCGTTCATTCTTCATTGATCATTGATCCTTGTTCATTCTTCATCGTTCATTCTTCATTGATCATTGATCCTTGTTCATTCTTCATCGTTCATTCCTCAATGATCATTGATCCTTGTTCATTCTTCATCGTTCATTCTTCATCGTTCATTGATCCTTGTTCATTCTTCATCGTTCATTCTTCATTGATCATTGATCCTTGTTCATTCTTCATCGTTCATTCTACATTTATCATTGATCCTTGTTCATTCTTCATCGTTCATTCTTCATTTATCATTGATCCTTGTTCATTCTTCATTGATCATTGATCCTTGTTCATTCTTCATCGTTCATTCTTCATTGATCATTGATCCTTGTTCATTCTTCATCGTTCATTCTTCATTGATCATTGTTCCTTGTTCATTGTTCATCGTTCATTCCTCAATGATCATTGATCCTTGTTCATTCTTCATCGTTCATTCTTTATTTATCATTGATCTTTGTTTATTCTTCGTCGTTCATTCTTCATTGATCATTATTCCTTGTTCATTCTTCATCGTTCATTCTTCATAGATCATTGATCCTTTTTTCATTCTTCATCGTTCATTATTCATTGATCATTGATCCTTGTTCATTCTTCATCGTTCATTCTTTATTGATCATTGATCCTTGTTCATTCTTCATCGTTCATTCTTCATTGATCATTGATCCTATTTTATTCTTCATCGTTCATTTTTTAATGATCATTTATCCTAGTTCATTCTTCATCGTTCATTCTTCATTGATCATTGATCCTTGTTCATTCTTCATCGTTCATTCTTCATTGATCATTGATCCTTGTTTATTCTTCATCGTTGATTCTTCATTGATCATTGATCCTTGTTCATTCTTCATCGTTCATTCTACATTTATCATTGATCCTTTTTCATTCTTCATCGTTCATTCTTCATTGATCATTGATCCTTGTTCATTCTTCATCGTTCATTCTTCATTTATCATTGATCCTTGTTCATTCTTCATTGATCATTGATCCTTGTTCATTCTTCATCGTTCATTCTTCATTGATCATTGATCCTTGTTCATTCTTTATCGTTCATTCTTCATTGATCATTGATCCTTGTTCATTCTTCATCGTTCATACCTCAATGATCATTGATCCTTGTTCATTCTTCATCGTTCATTCTTCATTGATCATTGATCTTATTTTATTCTTCATCATTCATTCTTTAATGATCATTGATCCTAGTTCATTCTTCATCGTTCATTGATCCTTGTTCATTCTTCATCGTTCATTCTTTAATGATCATTGATCCTAGTTCATTCTTCATCGTTCATTCTTCATTGATCATTGATCCTTGTTCATTCTTCATCGTTCTTTCTTCATTGATCATTGATCCTTGTTCATTGTTCATCGTTCATTCCTCAATGATCATTGATCCTTGTTCATTCTTCATTGATCATTGATCCTATTTTATTCTTCATCGTTCATTTTTTAATGATCGTTGATCCTAGTTCATTCTTCATCGTTCATTCTTCATCGTTCATTGATCCTTGTTCATTCTTCATCGTTCATTCTTTAATGATCATTGATCCTAGTTCATTCTTCATCGTTCATTCTTCATTGATCATTGATCCTTGTTCATTCTTCATCGTTCTTTCTTCATTGATCATTGATCCTTGTTCATTGTTCATCGTTCATTCCAAAATGATCATTGATCATTGATCCTATTTTATTCTTCATCGTTCATTTTTTAATGATCATTGATCCTAGTTCATTCTTCATCGTTCATTGATCCTTGTTCATTCTTCATCGTTCATTCTTTAATGATCATTGATCCTAGTTCATTCTTCATCGTTCATTCTTCATTGATCATTGATCCTTGTTCATTCTTCATCGTTCATTCTTCATTGATCATTGATCCTTGTTTATTCTTCATCGTTCATTCTTCATTGATCATTGACAATTGTTCATTCTTCATCGTTCATTCTACATTTATCATTGATCCTTGTTCATTCTTCATCGTTCATTCTTCATTTATCATTGAACCTTGTTCATTCTTCATTGATCATTGATGCTTGTTCATTCTTCATCGTTCATTCTTCATTGATCATTGATCCTTGTTCATTCTTCATCGTTCATTCTTCATTGATCATTGTTCCTTGTTCATTGTTCATCGTTCATTCCTCAATGATCATTGATCCTTGTTCATTCTTCATCGTTCATTCTTTATTTATCATTGATCTTTGTTTATTCTTCGTCGTTCATTCTTCATTGATCATTATTCCTTGTTCATTCTTCATCGTTCATTCTTCATAGATCATTGATCCTTGTTCATTCTTCATCGTTCATTATATATTGATCATTGATCCTTGTTCATTCTTCATCGTTCATTCTTTATTGATCATTGATCCTTGCTCATTCTTCATCGTTCATTCTTCATTGATCATTGATCCTATTTTATTCTTCATCGTTCATTTTTTAATGATCATTGATCCGAATTCATTCTTCATCGTTCATTCTTCATTGATCATTGATCCTTGTTCATTCTTCATCGTTCATTCTTCATTGATCATTGATCCTTGTTTATTCTTCATCGTTCATTTTTCATTGATCATTGATCCTTGTTCATTCTTCATCGTTCATTCTACATTTATCATTGATCCTTTTTCATTCTTCATCGTTCATTCTTCATTGATCATTGATCCTTGTTCATTCTTCATCGTTCATTCTTCATTTATCATTGATCCTTGTTCATTCTTCATTGATTATTGATCCTTGTTCATTCTTCATCGTTCATTCTTCATTGATCAATGTTCCTTGTTCATTGTTCATCGTTCATTCCTCAATGATCATTGATCCTTGTTCATTCTTCATCGTTCATTCTTTATTTATCATTGATCCTTGTTTATTCTTCATCGTTCATTCTTCATTGATCATTATTCCTTGTTCATTCTTCATCGTTCATTCTTCATTGATCATTGATCCTTGTTCATTCTTCATCGTTCATTCTTCATTGACCATTGATCCGATTTCATTCTTCATCGTTCATTCTTCATTGATCATTGATCCTTGTTCATTGTTCATTGTTCATTCCTCAATGATCATTGATCCTTGTTCATTCTTTATCGTTCATTCTTCATCGTTCATTGATCCTTGTTCATTCTTCATCGTTCATTCTTTAATGATCATTGATCCTAGTTCATTCTTCATCCTTCATTCTTCATTGATCATTGATCCTTGTTCATTCTTCATCGTTCATTCTTCATTGATCATTGATCCTTGTTTATTCTTCATCGTTCATTCTTCATTGATCATTGATCCTTGTTCATTCTTCATCGTTCATTCTACATTTATCATTGATCCTTGTTCATTCTTCATCGTTCATTCTTCATTTATCATTGATCCTTGTTCATTCTTCATTGATCATTGATCCTTGTTCATTCTTCATCGTTCATTCTTCATTGATCATTGATCCTTGTTCATTCTTCATCGTTCATTCTTCATTGATCATTGTTCCTTGTTCATTGTTCATCGTTCATTCCTCAATGATCATTGATCCTTGTTCATTCTTCATCGTTCATTCTTTATTTATCATTGATCTTTGTTTATTCTTCGTCGTTCATTCTTCATTGATCATTATTCCTTGTTCATTCTTCATCGTTCATTCTTCATAGATCATTGATCCTTGTTCAGTCTTCATCGTTCATTATTCATTGATCATTGATCCTTGTTCATTCTTCATCGTTCATTCTTTATTGATCATTGATCCTTGTTCATTCTTCATCGTTCATTCTTCATTGATCATTGATCCTATTTTATTCTTCATCGTTCATTTTTTAATGATCATTGATCCTAGTTCATTCTTCATCGTTCATTCTTCATTGATCATTGATCCTTGTTCATTCTTCATCGTTCATTCTTCATTGATCATTGATCCTTGTTTATTCTTCATCGTTCATTCTTCATTGAACATTGATCTTTGTTCATTCTTCATCGTTCCTTCTACATTTATCATTGATCCTTTTTCATTCTTCATCGTTCATTCTTCATTGATCATTGATCCTTGTTCATTCTTCATCGTTCATTCTTCATTTATCATTGATCCTTGTTCATTCTTCATTGATCATTGATCCTTGTTCATTCTTCATCGTTCATTCTTCATTGATCATTGATCCTTGTTCATTCTTCATCGTTCATTCTTCATTGATCATTGATCCTTGTTCATTCTTCATCGTTCATTCTTCATTGATCATTGATCCTTGTTCATTCTTCATCGTTCATTCTTCATTGATCATTGATCCTTGTTCATTCTTCATCGTTCATTCCTCAATGATCATTGATCCTTGTTCATTCTTCATCGTTCATTCTTCATCGTTCATTGATCCTTGTTCATTCTTCATCGTTCATTCTTCATTGATCATTGATCCTTGTTCATTCTTCATCGTTCATTCTACATTTATCATTGATCCTTGTTCATTCTTCATCGTTCATTCTTCATTTATCATTGATCCTTGTTCATTCTTCATTGATCATTGATCCTTGTTCATTCTTCATCGTTCATTCTTCATTGATCATTGATCCTTGTTCATTCTTCATCGTTCATTCTTCATTGATCATTGTTCCTTGTTCATTGTTCATCGTTCATTCCTCAATGATCATTGATCCTTGTTCATTCTTCATCGTTCATTCTTTATTTATCATTGATCTTTGTTTATTCTTCGTCGTTCATTCTTCATTGATCATTATTCCTTGTTCATTCTTCATCGTTCATTCTTCATAGATCATTGATCCTTTTTTCATTCTTCATCGTTCATTATTCATTGATCATTGATCCTTGTTCATTCTTCATCGTTCATTCTTTATTGATCATTGATCCTTGTTCATTCTTCATCGTTCATTCTTCATTGATCATTGATCCTATTTTATTCTTCATCGTTCATTTTTTAATGATCATTTATCCTAGTTCATTCTTCATCGTTCATTCTTCATTGATCATTGATCCTTGTTCATTCTTCATCGTTCATTCTTCATTGATCATTGATCCTTGTTTATTCTTCATCGTTGATTCTTCATTGATCATTGATCCTTGTTCATTCTTCATCGTTCATTCTACATTTATCATTGATCCTTTTTCATTCTTCATCGTTCATTCTTCATTGATCATTGATCCTTGTTCATTCTTCATCGTTCATTCTTCATTTATCATTGATCCTTGTTCATTCTTCATTGATCATTGATCCTTGTTCATTCTTCATCGTTCATTCTTCATTGATCATTGATCCTTGTTCATTCTTTATCGTTCATTCTTCATTGATCATTGATCCTTGTTCATTCTTCATCGTTCATACCTCAATGATCATTGATCCTTGTTCATTCTTCATCGTTCATTCTTCATTGATCATTGATCTTATTTTATTCTTCATCATTCATTCTTTAATGATCATTGATCCTAGTTCATTCTTCATCGTTCATTGATCCTTGTTCATTCTTCATCGTTCATTCTTTAATGATCATTGATCCTAGTTCATTCTTCATCGTTCATTCTTCATTGATCATTGATCCTTGTTCATTCTTCATCGTTCTTTCTTCATTGATCATTGATCCTTGTTCATTGTTCATCGTTCATTCCTCAATGATCATTGATCCTTGTTCATTCTTCATTGATCATTGATCCTATTTTATTCTTCATCGTTCATTTTTTAATGATCGTTGATCCTAGTTCATTCTTCATCGTTCATTCTTCATCGTTCATTGATCCTTGTTCATTCTTCATCGTTCATTCTTTAATGATCATTGATCCTAGTTCATTCTTCATCGTTCATTCTTCATTGATCATTGATCCTTGTTCATTCTTCATCGTTCATTCTTCATTGATCATTGATCCTTGTTTATTCTTCATCGTTCATTCTTCATTGATCATTGATCCTTGTTCATTCTTCATCGTTCATTCTACATTTATCATTGATCCTTGTTCATTCTTCATCGTTCATTCTTCATTTATCATTGATCCTTGTTCATTCTTCATCGTTCATTCTTCATTTATCATTGATCCTTGTTCATTCTTCATCGTTCATTCTTCATTGATCATTGATCCTTGTTCATTCTTCATCGTTCATTCTTCATTGATCATTGTTCCTTGTTCATTGTTCATCGTTCATTCCTCAATGATCATTGATCCTTGTTCATTCTTCATCGTTCATTCTTTATTTATCATTGATCTTTGTTTATTCTTCGTCGTTCATTCTTCATTGATCATTATTCCTTGTTCATTCTTCATCGTTCATTCTTCATAGATCATTGATCCTTTTTTCATTCTTCATCGTTCATTATTCATTGATCATTGATCCTTGTTCATTCTTCATCGTTCATTCTTTATTGATCATTGATCCTTGTTCATTCTTCATCGTTCATTCTTTATTGATCATTGATCCTATTTTATTCTTCATCGTTCATTTTTTAATGATCATTTATCCTAGTTCATTCTTCATCGTTCATTCTTCATTGATCATTGATCCTTGTTCATTCTTCATCGTTCATTCTTCATTGATCATTGATCCTTGTTTATTCTTCATCGTTCATTCTTCATTGATCATTGATCCTTGTTCATTCTTCATCGTTCATTCTACATTTATCATTGATCCTTTTTCATTCTTCATCGTTCATTCTTCTTTGATCATTGATCCTTGTTCATTCTTCATCGTTCATTCTTCATTTATCATTGATCCTTGTTCATTCTTCATTGATCATTGATCCTTGTTCATTCTTCATCGTTCATTCCTCAATGATCATTGATCCTTGTTCATTCTTCATCGTTCATTCTTCATCGTTCATTGATCCTTGTTCATTCTTCATCGTTCATTCTTTAATGATCATTGATCCTAGTTCATTCTTCATCGTTCATTCTTCATTGATCATTGATCCTTGTTCATTCTTCATCGTTCTTTCTTCATTGATCATTGATCCTTGTTCATTGTTCATCGTTCATTCCTCAATGATCATTGATCCTTGTTCATTCTTCATTGATCATTGATCCTATTTTATTCTTCATCGTTCATTTTTTAATGATCATTGATCCTAGTTCATTCTTCATCGTTCACTCTTCATCGTTCATTGATCCTTGTTCATTCTTCATCGTTCATTCTTTAATGATCATTGATCCTAGTTCATTCTTCATCGTTCATTCTTCATTTATCATTGATCCTTGTTCATTCTTCATTGATAAATTGATCCTTGTTCATTCTTCATCGTTCATTCTTCATTGATCATTGATCCTTGTTCATTCTTCATCGTTCATTCTTCATTGATCATTGTTCCTTGTTCATTGTTCATCGTTCATTCCTCAATGATCATTGATCCTTGTTCATTCTTCATCGTTCATTCTTTATTTATCATTGATCTTTGTTTATTCTTCGTCGTTCATTCTTCATTGATCATTATTCCTTGTTCATTCTTCATCGTTCATTCTTCATTTATCATTGATCCTTATTCATTCTTCATTGATAAATTGATCCTTGTTCATTCTTCATCGTTCATTCTTCATTGATCATTGATCCTTGTTCATTCTTCATCGTTCATTCTTCATTGATCATTGTTCCTTGTTCATTGTTCATCGTTCATTCCTCAATGATCATTGATCCTTGTTCATTCTTCATCGTTCATTCTTTATTTATCATTGATCTTTGTTTATTCTTCGTCGTTCATTCTTCATTGATCATTATTCCTTGTTCATTCTTCATCGTTCATTCTTCATTTATCATTGATCCTTATTCATTCTTCATTGATAAATTGATCCTTGTTCATTCTTCATCGTTCATTCTTCATTGATCATTGATCCTTGTTCATTCTTCATCGTTCATTCTTCATTGATCATTGTTCCTTGTTCATTGTTCATCGTTCATTCCTCAATGATCATTGATCCTTGTTCATTCTTCATCGTTCATTCTTTATTTATCATTGATCTTTGTTTATTCTTCGTCGTTCATTCTTCATTGATCATTATTCCTTGTTCATTCTTCATCGTTCATTCTTCATAGATCATTGATCCTTTTTTCATTCTTCATCGTTCATTATTCATTGATCATTGATCCTTGTTCATTCTTCATCGTTCATTCTTTATTGATCATTGATCCTTGTTCATTCTTCATCGTTCATTCTTCATTTATCATTGATCCTTGTTCATTCTTCATCGTTCATTCTTCTTTAATCATTGATCCTTGTTCATTCTTTATCGTTCATTCTTCATTGATCATTGATCCTTGTACATTCTTCATCGTTCATTCTTCATTGATCATTGTTCCTTGTTCATTGTTAATCGTTCATTCCTCAATGATCATTGATCCTTGTTCATTTTTCATCGTTCATTCTTCATCGTTCATTCTTTATTGATCATTGATCCTTGTTCATTCTTCATCGTTCATTCTTCTTTAATCATTGATCCTTGTTCATTCTTTATCGTTCATTCTTCATTGATCATTGATCCTATTTTATTCTTCATTGTTCATTTTTTAATGATCATTGATCCTAGTTCATTCTTCAAATTTCATTGATCCTTGTTCATTCTTCATCGTTCATTCTTTAATGATCATTGATCCTAGTTCATTCTTCATCGTTCATTCTTCATTGATCATTGATCCTTGTTCATTCTTCATCGTTCATTCTTCATTGATCATTAATCCTTGTTTATTCTTCATCGTTCATTCTTCATTGATCATTGATCCTTGTTCATTCTTCATCGTTCATTCTTCATTTATCATTGATCCTTGTTCATTCTTCATTGATCATTGATCCTTGTTCATTCTTCATCGTTCATTATTCATTGATCATTGATCCTTGTTCATTCTTCATCGTTCATTCTTTATTGATCATTGATCCTTGTTCATTCTTCATCGTTTATTCTTTATTGATCATTGATCCTATTTTATTCTTCATCGTTCATTTTTTAATGATCATTTATCCTAGTTCATTCTTCATCGTTCATTCTTCATTGATCATTGATCCTTGTTCATTCTTCATCGTTCATTCTTCATTGATCATTGATCCTTGTTTATTCTTCATCGTTCATTCTTCATTGATCATTGATCCTTGTTCATTCTTCATCGTTCATTCTACATTTATCATTGATCCTTTTTCATTCTTCATCGTTCATTCTTCTTTGATCATTGATCCTTGTTCATTCTTCATCGTTCATTCTTCATTTATCATTGATCCTTGTTCATTCTTCATTGATCATTGATCCTTGTTCATTCTTCATCGTTCATTCTTCATTGATCATTGATCCTTGTTCATTCTTCATCGTTCATTCTTCATTGATCATTGATCCTTGTTCATTCTTCATCGTTCATTTTTCATTGATCATTGATCCTTGTTCATTCTTCATCGTTCATTCTTCATTGATCATTGATCCTTGTTCATTCTTCATCGTTCATTCCTCAATGATCATTGATCCTTGTTCATTCTTCATCGTTCATTCTTCATCGTTCATTGATCCTTGTTCATTCTTCATCGTTCATTCTTTAATGATCATTGATCCTAGTTCATTCTTCATCGTTCATTCTTCATTGATCATTGATCCTTGTTCATTCTTCATCGTTCTTTCTTCATTGATCATTGATCCTTGTTCATTGTTCATCGTTCATTCCTCAATGATCATTGATCCTTGTTCATTCTTCATTGATCATTGATCCTATTTTATTCTTCATCGTTCATTTTTTAATGATCATTGATCCTAGTTCATTCTTCATCGTTCACTCTTCATCGTTCATTGATCCTTGTTCATTCTTCATCGTTCATTCTTTAATGATCATTGATCCTAGTTCATTCTTCATCGTTCATTCTTCATTTATCATTGATCCTTGTTCATTCTTCATTGATAAATTGATCCTTGTTCATTCTTCATCGTTCATTCTTCATTGATCATTGATCCTTGTTCATTCTTCATCGTTCATTCTTCATTGATCATTGTTCCTTGTTCATTGTTCATCGTTCATTGCTCAATGATTATTGATCCTTGTTCATTCTTCATCGTTCATTCTTTATTTATCATTGATCTTTGTTTATTCTTCGTCGTTCATTCTTCATTGATCATTCTTCCTTGTTCATTCTTCATCGTTCATTCTTCATTTATCATTGATCCTTGTTCATTCTTCATTGATAAATTGATCCTTGTTCATTCTTCATCGTTCATTCTTCATTGATCATTGATCCTTGTTCATTCTTCATCGTTCATTCTTCATTGATCATTGTTCCTTGTTCATTGTTCATCGTTCATTCCTCAATGATCATTGATCCTTGTTCATTCTTCATCGTTCATTCTTTATTTATCATTGATCTTTGTTTATTCTTCGTCGTTCATTCTTCATTGATCATTATTCCTTGTTCATTCTTCATCGTTCATTCTTCATAGATCATTGATCCTTTTTTCATTCTTCATCGTTCATTATTCATTGATCATTGATCCTTGTTCATTCTTCATCGTTCATTCTTTATTGATCATTGATCCTTGTTCATTCTTCATCGTTCATTCTTCATTTATCATTGATCCTTGTTCATTCTTCATCGTTCATTCTTCTTTAATCATTGATCCTTGTTCATTCTTTATCGTTCATTCTTCATTGATCATTGATCCTTGTACATTCTTCATCGTTCATTCTTCATTGATCATTGTTCCTTGTTCATTGTTAATCGTTCATTACTCAATGATCATTGATCCTTGTTCATTTTTCATCGTTCATTCTTCATCGTTCATTCTTTATTGATCATTGATCCTTGTTCATTCTTCATCGTTCATTCTTCTTTAATCATTGATCCTTGTTCATTCTTTATCGTTCATTCTTCATTGATCATTGATCCTATTTTATTCTTCATTGTTCATTTTTTAATGATCATTGATCCTAGTTCATTCTTCATCGTTCATTGATCCTTGTTCATTCTTCATCGTTCATTCTTTAATGATCATTGATCCTAGTTCATTCTTCATCGTTCATTCTTCATTGATCATTGATCCTTGTTCATTCTTCATCGTTCATTCTTCATTGATCATTGATCCTTGTTTATTCTTCATCGTTCATTCTTCATTGATCATTGATCCTTGTTCATTCTTCATCGTTCATTCTTCATTTATCATTGATCCTTGTTCATTCTTCATTGATCATTGATCCTTGTTCATTCTTCATCGTTCATTCTTCATTGATCATTGATCCTTGTTCATTCTTCATCGTTCATTCTTCATTGATCATTGATCCTTGTTCATTCTTCATCGTTCATACCTCAATGATCATTGATCCTTGTTCATTCTTCATCGTTCATTCTTCATTGATCATTGATCTTATTTTATTCTTCATCATTCATTCTTTAATGATCATTGATCCTAGTTCATTCTTCATCGTTCATTGATCCTTGTTCATTCTTCATCGTTCATTCTTTAATGATCATTGATCCTAGTTCATTCTTCATCGTTCATTCTTCATTGATCATTGATCCTTGTTCATTCTTCATCGTTCTTTCTTCATTGATCATTGATCCTTGTTCATTGTTCATCGTTCATTCCTCAATGATCATTGATCTTTGTTCATTCTTCATTGATCATTGATCCTATTTTATTCTTCATCGTTCATTTTTTAATGATCGTTGATCCTAGTTCATTCTTCATCGTTCATTCTTCATCGTTCATTGATCCTTGTTCATTCTTCATCGTTCATTCTTTAATGATCATTGATCCTAGTTCATTCTTCATCGTTCATTCTTCATTGATCATTGATCCTTGTTCATTCTTCATCGTTCATTCTTCATTGATCATTGATCCTTGTTTATTCTTCATCGTTCATTCATCATTGATCATTGATCCTTGTTCATTCTTCATCGTTCATTCTACATTTATCATTGATCCTTGTTCATTCTTCATCGTTCATTCTTCATTTATCATTGATCCTTGTTCATTCTTCATCGTTCATTCTTCATTTATCATTGATCCTTGTTCATTCTTCATCGTTCATTCTTCATTGATCATTGATCCTTGTTCATTCTTCATCGTTCATTCTTCATTGATCATTGATCCTTGTTTATTCTTCATCGTTCATTCTTCATTGATCATTGATCCTTGTTCATTCTTCATCGTTCATTCTACATTTATCATTGATCCTTGTTCATTCTTCATCGTTCATTCTTCATTTATCATTGATCCTTGTTCATTCTTCATCGTTCATTCTTCATTTATCATTGATCCTTGTTCATTCTTCATCGTTCATTCTTCATTGATCATTGATCCTTGTTCATTCTTCATCGTTCATTCTTCATTGATCATTGTTCCTTGTTCATTGTTCATCGTTCATTCCTCAATGATCATTGATCCTTGTTCATTCTTCATCGTTCATTCTTTATTTATCATTGATCTTTGTTTATTCTTCGTCGTTCATTCTTCATTGATCATTATTCCTTGTTCATTCTTCATCGTTCATTCTTCATAGATCATTGATCCTTTTTTCATTCTTCATCGTTCATTATTCATTGATCATTGATCCTTGTTCATTCTTCATCGTTCATTCTTTATTGATCATTGATCCTTGTTCATTCTTCATCGTTCATTCTTTATTGATCATTGATCCTATTTTATTCTTCATCGTTCATTTTTTAATGATCATTTATCCTAGTTCATTCTTCATCGTTCATTCTTCATTGATCATTGATCCTTGTTCATTCTTCATCGTTCATTCTTCATTGATCATTGATCCTTGTTTATTCTTCATCGTTCATTCTTCATTGATCATTGATCCTTGTTCATTCTTCATCGTTCATTCTACATTTATCATTGATCCTTTTTCATTCTTCATCGTTCATTCTTCTTTGATCATTGATCCTTGTTCATTCTTCATCGTTCATTCTTCATTTATCATTGATCCTTGTTCATTCTTCATTGATCATTGATCCTTGTTCATTCTTCATCGTTCATTCTTCATTGATCATTGATCCTTGTTCATTCTTCATCGTTCATTCTTCATTGATCATTGATCTTTGTTCATTCTTCATCGTTCATTCTTCATTGATCATTGATCCTTGTTCATTCTTCATCGTTCATTCTTCATTGATCATTGATCCTTGTTCATTCTTCATCGTTCATTCCTCAATGATCGTTGATCCTTGTTCATTCTTCATCGTTCATTCTTCATCGTTCATTGATCCTTGTTCATTCTTCATCGTTCATTCTTTAATGATCATTGATCCTAGTTCATTCTTCATCGTTCATTCTTCATTGATCATTGATCCTTGTTCATTCTTCATCGTTCTTTCTTCATTGATCATTGATCCTTGTTCATTGTTCATCGTTCATTCCTCAATGATCATTGATCCTTGTTCATTCTTCATTGATCATTGATCCTATTTTATTCTTCATCGTTCATTTTTTAATGATCATTGATCCTAGTTCATTCTTCATCGTTCATTCTTCATCGTTCATTGATCCTTGTTCATTCTTCATCGTTCATTCTTTAATGATCATTGATCCTAGTTCATTCTTCATCGTTCATTCTTCATTTATCATTGATCCTTGTTCATTCTTCATTGATAAATTGATCCTTGTTCATTCTTCATCGTTCATTCTTCATTGATCATTGATCATTGATCCTTGTTCATTCTTCATCGTTCATTCTTCATTGATCATTGTTCCTTGTTCATTGTTCATCGTTCATTCCTCAATGATCATTGATCCTTGTTCATTCTTCATCGTTCATTCTTTATTTATCATTGATCTTTGTTTATTCTTCGTCGTTCATTCTTCATTGATCATTATTCCTTGTTCATTCTTCATCGTTCATTCTTCATTTATCATTGATCCTTGTTCATTCTTCATTGATAAATTGATCCTTGTTCATTCTTCATCGTTCATTCTTCATTGATCATTGATCCTTGTTTATTCTTCATCGTTCATTCTTCATTGATCATTGTTCCTTGTTCATTGTTCATCGTTCATTCCTCAATGATCATTGATCCTTGTTCATTCTTCATCGTTCATTCTTTATTTATCATTGATCTTTGTTTATTCTTCGTCGTTCATTCTTCATTGATCATTATTCCTTGTTCATTCTTCATCGTTCATTCTTCATAGATCATTGATCCTTTTTTCATTCTTCATCGTTCATTATTCATTGATCATTGATCCTTGTTCATTCTTCATCGTTCATTCTTTATTGATCATTGATCCTTGTTCATTCTTCATCGTTCATTCTTCATTCATCATTGATCCTTGTTCATTCTTCATCGTTCATTCTTCTTTAATCATTGATCCTTGTTCATTCTTTATCGTTCATTCTTCATTGATCATTGATCCTTGTACATTCTTCATCGTTCATTCTTCATTGATCATTGTTCCTTGTTCATTGTTAATCGTTCATTCCTCAATGATCATTGATCCTTGTTCATTTTTCATCGTTCATTCTTCATCGTTCATTCTTTATTGATCATTGATCCTTGTTCATTCTTCATCGTTCATTCTTCTTTAATCATTGATCCTTGTTCATTCTTTATCGTTCATTCTTCATTGATCATTGATCCTATTTTATTCTTCATTGTTCATTTTTTAATGATCATTGATCCTAGTTCATTCTTCATCGTTCATTGATCCTTGTTCATTCTTCATCGTTCATTCTTTAATGATCATTGATCCTAGTTCATTCTTCATCGTTCATTCTTCATTGATCATTGATCCTTGTTCATTCTTCATCGTTCATTCTTCATTGATCATTGATCCTTGTTTATTCTTCATCGTTCATTCTTCATTGATCATTGATCCTTGTTCATTCTTCATCGTTCATTCTACATTTATCATTCTTCATCGTTCATTCTTCATCGTTCATTCTTCATTGATCATTGATCCTTGTTTATTCTTCATCGTTCATTCTTCATTGATCATTGATCCTTGTTCATTCTTCATCGTTCATTCTACATTTATCATTCTTCATCGTTCATTCTTCATCGTTCATTCTTCATTTATCATTGATCCTTGTTCATTCTTCATTGATCATTGATCCTTGTTCATTCTTCATCGTTCATTCTTCATTGATCATTGATCCTTGTTCATTCTTCATCGTTCATTCTTCATTGATCATTGTTCCTTGTTCATTGTTCATCGTTCCTTCCTCAATGATCATTGATCCTTGTTCATTCTTCATCGTTCATTCTTTATTTATCATTGATCCTTGTTCATTCTTCATCGTTCATTCTTCATTGATCATTGATCCTTGTTCATTCTTCATCGTTCATTCTTCATTGATCATTGATCCTTGTTCATTCTTCATCGTTCATTCTACATTTATCATTGATCCTTGTTCATTCTTCATCGTTCATTCTTCATTGATCATTGATCCTTGTTCATTGTTCATTGTTCATTCCTCAATGATCATTGATCCTTGTTCATTCTTTATCGTTCATTCTTCATCGTTCATTGATCCTTGTTCATTCTTCATCGTTCATTCTTTAATGATCATTGATCCTAGTTCATTCTTTATTGATCATTGATCCTTGTTCATTCTTCATCGTTCATTCTTCATTGATCATTGATCCTTGTTCATTCTTCATCGTTCATTCTTCATTTATCATTGATCCTTGTTCATTCTTCATCGTTCATTCTTCTTTAATCATTGATCCTTGTTCATTCTTTATCGTTCATTCTTCATTGATCATTGATCCTTGTACATTCTTCATCGTTCATTCTTCATTGATCATTGTTCCTTGTTCATTGTTAATCGTTCATTCCTCAATGATCATTGATCCTTGTTCATTTTTCATCGTTCATTCTTCATCGTTCATTCTTTATTGATCATTGATCCTTGTTCATTCTTCATCGTTCATTCTTCTTTAATCATTGATCCTTGTTCATTCTTTATCGTTCATTCTTCATTGATCATTGATCCTATTTTATTCTTCATCGTTCATTTTTTAATGATCATTGATCCTAGTTCATTCTTCATCGTTCATTCTTCATCGTTCATTGATCCTTGTTCATTCTTCATCGTTCATTCTTTAATGATCATTGATCCTAGTTCATTCTTCATCGTTCATTCTTCATTGATCATTGATCCTTGTTCATTCTTCATCGTTCATTCTTCATTGATCATTGATCCTTGTTTATTCTTCATCGTTCATTCTTCATTGATCATTGATCCTTGTTCATTCTTCATCGTTCATTCTACATTTATCATTGATCCTTGTTCATTCTTCATCGTTCATTCTTCATTTATCATTGATCCTTGTTCATTCTTCATTGATCATTGATCCTTGTTCATTCTTCATCGTTCATTCTTCATTGATCATTGATCCTTGTTCATTCTTCATCGTTCATTCTTTATTGATCATTGTTCCTTGTTCATTGTTCATCGTTCATTCCTCAATGATCATTGATCCTTGTTCATTCTTCATCGTTCATTCTTTATTTATCATTGATCTTTGTTTATTCTTCGTCGTTCATTCTTCATTGATCATTATTCCTTGTTCATTCTTCATCGTTCATTCTTCATAGATCATTGATCCTATTTTATTCTTCATCATTCATTTTTTAATGATCATTTATCCTAGTTCATTCTTCATCGTTCATTCTTCATTGATCCTTGTTCATTCTTCATCGTTCATTCTTCATTGATCATTGATCCTTGTTTATTCTTCATCGTTCATTCTTCATTGATCATTGATCCTTGTTCATTCTTCATCGTTCATTCTACATTTATCATTGATCCTTTTTCATTCTTCATCGTTCATTTTTCATTGATCATTGATCCTTGTTCATTCTTCATCGTTCATTCTTCATTTATCATTGATCCTTGTTCATTCTTCATTGATCATTGATCCTTGTTCATTCTTCATCGTTCATTCTTCATTGATCATTGATCCTTGTTCATTCTTCATCGTTCATTCTTTATTGATCATTGATCCTTGTTCATTCTTCATCGTTCATACCTTAATGATCATTGATCCTTATTCATTCTTCATCGTTCATTCTTCATTGATCATTGATCTTATTTTATTCTTCATCATTCATTCTTTAATGATCATTGATCCTAGTTCATTCTTCATCGTTCATTCTTCATCGTTCATTGATCCTTGTTCATTCTTCATCGTTCATTCTTTAATGATCATTGATCCTAGTTCATTCTTCATCGTTCATTCTTCATTGATCATTGATCCTTGTTCATTCTTCATCGTTCTTTCTTCATTGATCATTGATCCTTGTTCATTGTTCATCGTTCATTCCTCAATGATCATTGATCCTTGTTCATTCTTCATTGATCATTGATCCTATTTTATTCTTCATCGTTCATTTTTTAATGATCGTTGATCCTAGTTCATTCTTCATCGTTCATTCTTCATCGTTCATTGATCCTTGTTCATTCTTCATCGTTCATTCTTTAATGATCATTGATCCTAGTTCATTCTTCATCGTTCATTCTTCATTGATCATTGATCCTTGTTCATTCTTCATCGTTCATTCTTCATTGATCATTGATCCTTGTTTATTCTTCATCGTTCATTCTTCATTGATCATTGATCCTTGTTCATTCTTCATCGTTCATTCTACATTTATCATTGATCCTTGTTCATTCTTCATCGTTCATTCTTCATTTATCATTGATCCTTGTTCATTCTTCGTTGATAAATTGATCCTTGTTCATTCTTCATCGTTCATTCTTCATTGATCATTGATCCTTGTTCATTCTTCATCGTTCATTCTTCATTGATCATTGTTCCTTGTTCATTGTTCATCGTTCATTCCTCAATGATCATTGATCCTTGTTCATTCTTCATCGTTCATTCTTTATTTATCATTGATCTTTGTTTATTCTTCGTCGTTCATTCTTCATTGATCATTATTCCTTGTTCATTCTTCATCGTTCATTCTTCATAGATCATTGATCCTTTTTACATTCTTCATCGTTCATTATTCATTGATCATTGATCCTTGTTCATTCTTCATCGTTCATTCTTTATTGATCATTGATCCTTGTTCATTCTTCATCGTTCATTCTTTATTGATCATTGATCCTATTTTATTCTTCATCATTCATTTTTTAATGATCATTTATCCTAGTTCATTCTTCATCGTTCATTCTTCATTGATCATTGATCCTTGTTCATTCTTCATCGTTCATTCTTCATTGATCATTGATCCTTGTTTATTCTTCATCGTTCATTCTTCATTGATCATTGATCCTTGTTCATTCTTCATCGTTCATTCTACATTTATCATTGATCCTTGTTCATACTTCATCGTTCATTCTTCATTTATCATTGATCCTTGTTCATTCTTCATTGATCATTGATCCTTGTTCATTCTTCATCGTTCATTCTTCATTGATCATTGATCCTTGTTCATTCTTCATCGTTCATTCTTCATTGATCATTGTTCCTTGTTCATTGTTCATCGTTCATTCCTCAATGATCATTGATCCTTGTTCATTCTTCATCGTTCATTCTTTATTTATCATTGATCCTTGTTTATTCTTCATCGTTCATTCTTCATTGATCATTATTCCTTGTTCATTCTTCATCGTTCATTCTTCATTGATCATTGATCCTTGTTCATTCTTCATCGTTCATTCTTCATTGACCATTGATCCGATTTCATTCTTCATCGTTCATTCTTCATTGATCATTGATCCTTGTTCATTGTTCATTGTTCATTCCTCAATGATCATTGATCCTTGTTCATTCTTCATCGTTCATTCTTCATCGTTCATTGATCCTTGTTCATTCTTCATCGTTCATTCTTTAATGATCATTGATCCTAGTTCATTATTCATTGATCATTGATCCTTGTTCATTCTTCATCGTTCATTCTTTATTGATCATTGATCCTTGTTCATTCTTCATCGTTCATTCTTCATTTATCATTGATCCTTGTTCATTCTTCATCGTTCATTCTTCTTTAATCATTGATCCTTGTTCATTCTTTATCGTTCATTTTCATTGATCATTGATCCTTGTACATTCTTCATCGTTCATTCTTCATTGATCATTGTTCCTTGTTCATTGTTAATCGTTCATTCCTCAATGATCATTGATCCTTGTTCATTTTTCATCGTTCATTCTTCATCGTTCATTCTTTATTGATCATTGATCCTTGTTCATTCTTCATCGTTCATTCTTCTTTAATCATTGATCCTTGTTCATTCTTTATCGTTCATTCTTCATTGATCATTGATCCTATTTTATTCTTCATTGTTCATTTTTTAATGATCATTGATCCTAGTTCATTCTTCATCGTTCATTGATCCTTGTTCATTCTTCATCGTTCATTCTTTAATGATCATTGATCCTAGTTCATTCTTCATCGTTCATTCTTCATTGATCATTGATCCTTGTTCATTCTTCATCGTTCATTCTTCATTGACCATTGATCCGATTTCATTCTTCATCGTTCATTCTTCATTGATCATTGATCCTTGTTCATTGTTCATTGTTCATTCCTCAATGATCATTGATCCTTGTTCATTCTTCATCGTTCATTCTTCATCGTTCATTGATCCTTGTTCATTCTTCATCGTTCATTCTTTAATGATCATTGATCCTAGTTCATTATTCATTGATCATTGATCCTTGTTCATTCTTCATCGTTCATTCTTTATTGATCATTGATCCTTGTTCATTCTTCATCGTTCATTCTTCATTTATCATTGATCCTTGTTCATTCTTCATCGTTCATTCTTCTTTAATCATTGATCCTTGTTCATTCTTTATCGTTCATTTTCATTGATCATTGATCCTTGTACATTCTTCATCGTTCATTCTTCATTGATCATTGTTCCTTGTTCATTGTTAATCGTTCATTCCTCAATGATCATTGATCCTTGTTCATTTTTCATCGTTCATTCTTCATCGTTCATTCTTTATTGATCATTGATCCTTGTTCATTCTTCATCGTTCATTCTTCTTTAATCATTGATCCTTGTTCATTCTTTATCGTTCATTCTTCATTGATCATTGATCCTATTTTATTCTTCATTGTTCATTTTTTAATGATCATTGATCCTAGTTCATTCTTCATCGTTCATTGATCCTTGTTCATTCTTCATCGTTCATTCTTTAATGATCATTGATCCTAGTTCATTCTTCATCGTTCATTCTTCATTGATCATTGATCCTTGTTCATTCTTCATCGTTCATTCTTCATTGATCATTGATCCTTGTTTATTCTTCATCGTTCATTCTTCATTGATCATTGATCCTTGTTCATTCTTCATCGTTCATTCTACATTTATCATTGATCCTTGTTCATTCTTCATCGTTCATTCTTCATTTATCATTGATCCTTGTTCATTCTTCATTGATCATTGATCCTTGTTCATTCTTCATCGTTCATTCTTCATTGATCATTGATCCTTGTTCATTCTTCATCGTTCATTCTTCATTGATCATTGTTCCTTGTTCATTGTTCATCGTTCATTCCTCAATGATCATTGATCCTTGTTCATTCTTCATCGTTCATTCTTTATTTATCATTGATCTTTGTTTATTCTTCGTCGTTCAATCTTCATTGATCATTATTCCTTGTTCATTCTTCATCGTTCATTCTTCATAGATCATTGATCCTTGTTCATTCTTCATCGTTCATTATTCATTGATCATTGATCCTTGTTCATTCTTCATCGTTCATTCTTTATTGATCATTGATCCTTGTTCATTCTTCATCGTTCATTCTTCATTGATCATTGATCCTATTTTATTCTTCATCGTTCATTTTTTAATGATCATTGATCCTTGTTCATTCTTCAGCGTTCATTCTTCATTGATCACTGATCCTTGTTTATTCTTCATCGTTCATTCTTCATTGATCATTGATCCTTGTTCATTCTTCATCGTTCCTTCTACATTTATCATTGATCCTTTTTCATTCTTCATCGTTCATTCTTCATTGATCATTGATCCTTGTTCATTCTTCATCGTTCATTCTTCATTTATCATTGATCCTTGTTCATTCTTCATTGATCATTGATCCTTGTTCATTCTTCATCGTTCATTCTTCATTGATCATTGATCCTTGTTCATTCTTCATCGTTCATTCTTCATTGATCATTGTTCCTTGTTCATTGTTCATCGTTCATTCCTCAATGATCATTGATCCTTGTTCATTCTTCATCGTTCATTCTTTATTTATCATTGATCCTTGTTCATTCTTCATCGTTCATTCTTCATTGATCATTGATCCTTGTTCATTCTTCATCGTTCATTCTTCATTGATCATTGATCCTTGTTCATTCTTCATCGTTCATTCTTCATTGACCATTGATCCGATTTCATTCTTCATCGTTCATTCTTCATTGATCATTGATCCTTGTTCATTGTTCATTGTTCATTCCTCAATGATCATTGATCCTTGTTCATTCTTCATCGTTCATTCTTCATCGTTCATTGATCCTTGTTCATTCTTCATCGTTCATTCTTTAATGATCATTGATCCTAGTTCATTATTCATTGATCATTGATCCTTGTTCATTCTTCATCGTTCATTCTTTATTGATCATTGATCCTTGTTCATTCTTCATCGTTCATTCTTCATTTATCATTGATCCTTGTTCATTCTTCATCGTTCATTCTTCTTTAATCATTGATCCTTGTTCATTCTTTATCGTTCATTTTCATTGATCATTGATCCTTGTACATTCTTCATCGTTCATTCTTCATTGATCATTGTTCCTTGTTCATTGTTAATCGTTCATTCCTCAATGATCATTGATCCTTGTTCATTTTTCATCGTTCATTCTTCATCGTTCATTCTTTATTGATCATTGATCCTTGTTCATTCTTCATCGTTCATTCTTCTTTAATCATTGATCCTTGTTCATTCTTTATCGTTCATTCTTCATTGATCATTGATCCTATTTTATTCTTCATTGTTCATTTTTTAATGATCATTGATCCTAGTTCATTCTTCATCGTTCATTGATCCTTGTTCATTCTTCATCGTTCATTCTTTAATGATCATTGATCCTAGTTCATTCTTCATCGTTCATTCTTCATTGATCATTGATCCTTGTTCATTCTTCATCGTTCATTCTTCATTGACCATTGATCCGATTTCATTCTTCATCGTTCATTCTTCATTTATCATTGATCCTTGTTCATTCTTCATTGATCATTGATCCTTGTTCATTCTTCATCGTTCATTCTTCATTGATCATTGATCCTTGTTCATTCTTCATCGTTCATTCTTCATTGATCATTGTTCCTTGTTCATTGTTCATCGTTCATTCCTCAATGATCATTGATCCTTGTTCATTCTTCATCGTTCATTCTTTATTTATCATTGATCTTTGTTTATTCTTCGTCGTTCAATCTTCATTGATCATTATTCCTTGTTCATTCTTCATCGTTCATTCTTCATAGATCATTGATCCTTGTTCATTCTTCATCGTTCATTATTCATTGATCATTGATCCTTGTTCATTCTTCATCGTTCATTCTTTATTGATCATTGATCCTTGTTCATTCTTCATCGTTCATTCTTCATTGATCATTGATCCTATTTTATTCTTCATCGTTCATTTTTTAATGATCATTGATCCTAGTTCATTCTTCATCGTTCATTCTTCATTGATCATTGATCCTTGTTCATTCTTCAGCGTTCATTCTTCATTGATCACTGATCCTTGTTTATTCTTCATCGTTCATTCTTCATTGATCATTGATCCTTGTTCATTCTTCATCGTTCCTTCTACATTTATCATTGATCCTTTTTCATTCTTCATCGTTCATTCTTCATTGATCATTGATCCTTGTTCATTCTTCATCGTTCATTCTTCATTTATCATTGATCCTTGTTCATTCTTCATTGATCATTGATCCTTGTTCATTCTTCATCGTTCATTCTTCATTGATCATTGATCCTTGTTCATTCTTCATCGTTCATTCTTCATTGATCATTGTTCCTTGTTCATTGTTCATCGTTCATTCCTCAATGATCATTGATCCTTGTTCATTCTTCATCGTTCATTCTTTATTTATCATTGATCCTTGTTCATTCTTCATCGTTCATTCTTCATTGATCATTGATCCTTGTTCATTCTTCATCGTTCATTCTTCATTGATCATTGATCCTTGTTCATTCTTCATCGTTCATTCTTCATTGACCATTGATCCGATTTCATTCTTCATCGTTCATTCTTCATTGATCATTGATCCTTGTTCATTGTTCATTGTTCATTCCTCAATGATCATTGATCCTTGTTCATTCTTCATCGTTCATTCTTCATCGTTCATTGATCCTTGTTCATTCTTCATCGTTCATTCTTTAATGATCATTGATCCTAGTTCATTATTCATTGATCATTGATCCTTGTTCATTCTTCATCGTTCATTCTTTATTGATCATTGATCCTTGTTCATTCTTCATCGTTCATTCTTCATTTATCATTGATCCTTGTTCATTCTTCATCGTTCATTCTTCTTTAATCATTGATCCTTGTTCATTCTTTATCGTTCATTTTCATTGATCATTGATCCTTGTACATTCTTCATCGTTCATTCTTCATTGATCATTGTTCCTTGTTCATTGTTAATCGTTCATTCCTCAATGATCATTGATCCTTGTTCATTTTTCATCGTTCATTCTTCATCGTTCATTCTTTATTGATCATTGATCCTTGTTCATTCTTCATCGTTCATTCTTCTTTAATCATTGATCCTTGTTCATTCTTTATCGTTCATTCTTCATTGATCATTGATCCTATTTTATTCTTCATTGTTCATTTTTTAATGATCATTGATCCTAGTTCATTCTTCATCGTTCATTGATCCTTGTTCATTCTTCATCGTTCATTCTTTAATGATCATTGATCCTAGTTCATTCTTCATCGTTCATTCTTCATTGATCATTGATCCTTGTTCATTCTTCATCGTTCATTCTTCATTGACCATTGATCCGATTTCATTCTTCATCGTTCATTCTTCATTTATCATTGATCCTTGTTCATTCTTCATTGATCATTGATCCTTGTTCATTCTTCATCGTTCATTCTTCATTGATCATTGATCCTTGTTCATTCTTCATCGTTCATTCTTCATTGATCATTGTTCCTTGTTCATTGTTCATCGTTCATTCCTCAATGATCATTGATCCTTGTTCATTCTTCATCGTTCATTCTTTATTTATCATTGATCTTTGTTTATTCTTCGTCGTTCAATCTTCATTGATCATTATTCCTTGTTCATTCTTCATCGTTCATTCTTCATAGATCATTGATCCTTGTTCATTCTTCATCGTTCATTATTCATTGATCATTGATCCTTGTTCATTCTTCATCGTTCATTCTTTATTGATCATTGATCCTTGTTCATTCTTCATCGTTCATTCTTCATTGATCATTGATCCTATTTTATTCTTCATCGTTCATTTTTTAATGATCATTGATCCTAGTTCATTCTTCATCGTTCATTCTTCATTGATCATTGATCCTTGTTCATTCTTCAGCGTTCATTCTTCATTGATCACTGATCCTTGTTTATTCTTCATCGTTCATTCTTCATTGATCATTGATCCTTGTTCATTCTTCATCGTTCCTTCTACATTTATCATTGATCCTTTTTCATTCTTCATCGTTCATTCTTCATTGATCATTGATCCTTGTTCATTCTTCATCGTTCATTCTTCATTTATCATTGATCCTTGTTCATTCTTCATTGATCATTGATCCTTGTTCATTCTTCATCGTTCATTCTTCATTGATCATTGATCCTTGTTCATTCTTCATCGTTCATTCTTCATTGATCATTGTTCCTTGTTCATTGTTCATCGTTCATTCCTCAATGATCATTGATCCTTGTTCATTCTTCATCGTTCATTCTTTATTTATCATTGATCCTTGTTCATTCTTCATCGTTCATTCTTCATTGATCATTGATCCTTGTTCATTCTTCATCGTTCATTCTTCATTGATCATTGATCCTTGTTCATTCTTCATCGTTCATTCTACATTTATCATTGATCCTTGTTCATTCTTCATCGTTCATTCTTCATTGATCATTGATCCTTGTTCATTGTTCATTGTTCATTCCTCAATGATCATTGATCCTTGTTCATTCTTTATCGTTCATTCTTCATCGTTCATTGATCCTTGTTCATTCTTCATCGTTCATTCTTTAATGATCATTGATCCTAGTTCATTCTTTATTGATCATTGATCCTTGTTCATTCTTCATCGTTCATTCTTCATTGATCATTGATCCTTGTTCATTCTTCATCGTTCATTCTTCATTTATCATTGATCCTTGTTCATTCTTCATCGTTCATTCTTCTTTAATCATTGATCCTTGTTCATTCTTTATCGTTCATTCTTCATTGATCATTGATCCTTGTACATTCTTCATCGTTCATTCTTCATTGATCATTGTTCCTTGTTCATTGTTAATCGTTCATTCCTCAATGATCATTGATCCTTGTTCATTTTTCATCGTTCATTCTTCATCGTTCATTCTTTATTGATCATTGATCCTTGTTCATTCTTCATCGTTCATTCTTCTTTAATCATTGATCCTTGTTCATTCTTTATCGTTCATTCTTCATTGATCATTGATCCTATTTTATTCTTCATCGTTCATTTTTTAATGATCATTGATCCTAGTTCATTCTTCATCGTTCATTCTTCATCGTTCATTGATCCTTGTTCATTCTTCATCGTTCATTCTTTAATGATCATTGATCCTAGTTCATTCTTCATCGTTCATTCTTCATTGATCATTGATCCTTGTTCATTCTTCATCGTTCATTCTTCATTGATCATTGATCCTTGTTTATTCTTCATCGTTCATTCTTCATTGATCATTGATCCTTGTTCATTCTTCATCGTTCATTCTACATTTATCATTGATCCTTGTTCATTCTTCATCGTTCATTCTTCATTTATCATTGATCCTTGTTCATTCTTCATTGATCATTGATCCTTGTTCATTCTTCATCGTTCATTCTTCATTGATCATTGATCCTTGTTCATTCTTCATCGTTCATTCTTCATTGATCATTGTTCCTTGTTCATTGTTCATCGTTCATTCCTCAATGATCATTGATCCTTGTTCATTCTTCATCGTTCATTCTTTATTTATCATTGATCTTTGTTTATTCTTCGTCGTTCATTCTTCATTGATCATTATTCCTTGTTCATTCTTCATCGTTCATTCTTCATAGATCATTGATCCTTTTTTCATTCTTCATCGTTCATTATTCATTGATCATTGATCCTTGTTCATTCTTCATCGTTCATTCTTTATTGATCATTGATCCTTGTTCATTCTTCATCGTTCATTCTTCATTGATCATTGATCCTATTTTATTCTTCATCGTTCATTTTTTAATGATCATTTATCCTAGTTCATTCTTCATTGATCATTGATCCTTGTTCATTCTTCATCGTTCATTCTTCATTGATCATTGATCCTTGTTCATTCTTCATCGTTCATTCTACATTTATCATTGATCCTTTTTCATTCTTCATCGTTCATTCTTCATTGATCATTGATCCTTGTTCATTCTTCATCGTTCATTCTTCATTTATCATTGATCCTTGTTCATTCTTCATTGATCATTGATCCTTGTTCATTCTTCATCGTTCATTCTTCATTGATCATTGATCCTTGTTCATTCTTCATCGTTCATTCTTCATTGATCATTGATCTTATTTTATTCTTCATCATTCATTCTTTAATGATCATTGATCCTAGTTCATTCTTCATCGTTCATTCTTCATCGTTCATTGATCCTTGTTCATTCTTCATCGTTCATTCTTTAATGATCATTGATCCTAGTTCATTCTTCATCGTTCATTCTTCATTGATCATTGATCCTTGTTCATTCTTCATTGTTCTTTCTTCATTGATCATTGATCCTTGTTCATTGTTCATCGTTCATTCCTCAATGATCATTGATCCTTGTTCATTCTTCATTGATCATTGATCCTATTTTATTCTTCATCGTTCATTTTTTAATGATCGTTGATCCTAGTTCATTCTTCATCGTTCATTCTTCATAGATCATTGATCCTTGTTCATTCTTCATCGTTCATTCTTTAATGATCATTGATCCTTGTTCATTCTTCATCGTTCATTCTTTATTGATCATTGATCCTTGTTCATTCTTCATCGTTCATTCTTCATTGATCATTGATCCTATTTTATTCTTCATCGTTCATTTTTTAATGATCATTGATCCTAGTTCATTCTTCATCGTTCATTCTTCATTGATCATTGATCCTTGTTCATTCTTCAGCGTTCATTCTTCATTGATCACTGATCCTTGTTTATTCTTCATCGTTCATTCTTCATTGATCATTGATCCTTGTTCATTCTTCATCGTTCCTTCTACATTTATCATTGATCCTTTTTCATTCTTCATCGTTCATTCTTCATTGATCATTGATCCTTGTTCATTCTTCATCGTTCATTCTTCATTTATCATTGATCCTTGTTCATTCTTCATTGATCATTGATCCTTGTTCATTCTTCATCGTTCATTCTTCATTGATCATTGATCCTTGTTCATTCTTCATCGTTCATTCTTCATTGATCATTGTTCCTTGTTCATTGTTCGTCGTTCATTCCTCAATGATCATTGATCCTTGTTCATTCTTCATCGTTCATTCTTTATTTATCATTGATCCTTGTTCATTCTTCATCGTTCATTCTTCATTGATCATTGATCCTTGTTCATTCTTCATCGTTCATTCTTCATTGATCATTGATCCTTGTTCATTCTTCATCGTTCATTCTACATTTATCATTGATCCTTGTTCATTCTTCATCGTTCATTCTTCATTGATCATTGATCCTTGTTCATTGTTCATTGTTCATTCCTCAATGATCATTGATCCTTGTTCATTCTTTATCGTTCATTCTTCATCGTTCATTGATCCTTGTTCATTCTTCATCGTTCATTCTTTAATGATCATTGATCCTAGTTCATTCTTTATTGATCATTGATCCTTGTTCATTCTTCATCGTTCATTCTTCATTGATCATTGATCCTTGTTCATTCTTCATCGTTCATTCTTCATTTATCATTGATCCTTGTTCATTCTTCATCGTTCATTCTTCTTTAATCATTGATCCTTGTTCATTCTTTATCGTTCATTCTTCATTGATCGTTGATCCTATTTTATTCTTCATCGTTCATTTTTTAATGATCATTGATCCTAGTTCATTCTTCATCGTTCATTCTTCATCGTTCATTGATCCTTGTTCATTCTTCATCGTTCATTCTTTAATGATCATTGATCCTAGTTCATTCTTCATCGTTCATTCTTCATTGATCATTGATCCTTGTTCATTCTTCATCGTTCATTCTTCATTGATCATTGATCCTTGTTTATTCTTCATCGTTCATTCTTCATTGATCATTGATCCTTGTTCATTCTTCATCGTTCCTTCTACATTTATCATTGATCCTTGTTCATTCTTCATCGTTCATTCTTCATTTATCATTGATCCTTGTTCATTCTTCATTGATCATTGATCCTTGTTCATTCTTCATCGTTCATTCTTCATTGATCATTGTTCCTTGTTCATTCTTCATCGTTCATTCTTCATTGATCATTGTTCCTTGTTCATTGTTCATCGTTCATTCCTCAATGATCATTGATCCTTGTTCATTCTTCATCGTTCATTCTTTATTTATCATTGATCTTTGTTTATTCTTCGTCGTTCATTCTTCATTGATCATTATTCCTTGTTCATTCTTCATCGTTCATTATTCATTGATCATTGATCCTTGTTTATTCTTCATCGTTCATTTTTTAATGATCATTGATCCTAGTTCATTCTTCATCGTTCATTCTTCATCGTTCATTGATCCTTGTTCATTCTTCATCGTTCATTCTTTAATGATCATTGATCCTAGTTCATTCTTCATCGTTCATTCTTCATTGATCATTGATCCTTGTTCATTCTTCATCGTTCATTCTTCATTGATCATTGATCCTTGTTTATTCTTCATCGTTCATTCTTCATTGATCATTGATCCTTGTTCATTTTTCATCGTTCATTCTACATTTATCATTGATCCTTGTTCATACTTCATCGTTCATTCTTCATTTATCATTGATCCTTGTTCATTCTTCATTGATCATTGATCCTTGTTCATTCTTCATCGTTCATTCTTCATTGATCATTGTTCCTTGTTCATTCTTCATCGTTCATTCTTCATTGATCATTGTTCCTTGTTCATTGTTCATCGTTCATTCCTCAATGATCATTGATCCTTGTTCATTCTTCATCGTTCATTCTTTATTTATCATTGATCTTTGTTTATTCTTCGTCGTTCATTCTTCATTGATCATTATTCCTTGTTCATTCTTCATCGTTCATTATTCATTGATCATTGATCCTTGTTTATTCTTCATCGTTCATTTTTTAATGATCATTGATCCTAGTTCATTCTTCATCGTTCATTCTTCATCGTTCATTGATCCTTGTTCATTCTTCATCGTTCATTCTTTAATGATCATTGATCCTAGTTCATTCTTCATCGTTCATTCTTCATTGATCATTGATCCTTGTTCATTCTTCATCGTTCATTCTTCATTGATCATTGATCCTTGTTTATTCTTCATCGTTCATTCTTCATTGATCATTGATCCTTGTTCATTTTTCATCGTTCATTCTACATTTATCATTGATCCTTGTTCATACTTCATCGTTCATTCTTCATTTATCATTGATCCTTGTTCATTCTTCATTGATCATTGATCCTTGTTCATTCTTCATCGTTCATTCTTCATTGATCATTGATCCTTGTTCATTCTTCATCGTTCATTCTTCATTGATCATTGTTCCTTGTTCATTGTTCATCGTTCATTCCTCAATGATCATTGATCCTTGTTCATTCTTCATCGTTCATTCTTTATTTATCATTGATCCTTGTTTATTCTTCATCGTTCATTCTTCATTGATCATTATTCCTTGTTCATTCTTCATCGTTCATTCTTCATTGATCATTGATCCTTGTTCATTCTTCATCGTTCATTCTTCATTGACCATTGATCCGATTTCATTCTTCATCGTTCATTCTTCATTGATCATTGATCCTTGTTCATTGTTCATTGTTCATTCCTCAATGATCATTGATCCTTGTTCATTCTTCATCGTTCATTCTTCATCGTTCATTGATCCTTGTTCATTCTTCATCGTTCATTCTTTAATGATCATTGATCCTAGTTCATTCTTTATTGATCATTGATCCTTGTTCATTCTTCATCGTTCATTCTTCATTGATCATTGATCCTTGTTCATTCTTCATCGTTCATTCTTCATTTATCATTGATCCTTGTTCATTCTTCATCGTTCATTCTTCTTTAATCATTGATCCTTGTTCATTCTTTATCGTTCATTCTTCATTGATCATTGATCCTTGTTCATTCTTCATCGTTCATTCTTCATTGATCATTGTTCCTTGTTCATTGTTAATCGTTCATTCCTCAATGATCATTGATCCTTGTTCATTTTTCATCGTTCATTCTTCATCGTTCATTCTTTATTGATCATTGATCCTTGTTCATTCTTCATCGTTCATTCTTCTTTAATCATTGATCCTTGTTCATTCTTTATCGTTCATTCTTCATTGATCATTGATCCTATTTTATTCTTCATCGTTCATTTTTTAATGATCATTGATCCTAGTTCATTCTTCATTGTTCATTCTTCATCGTTCATTGATCCTTGTTCATTCTTCATCGTTCATTCTTTAATGATCATTGATCCTAGTTCATTCTTCATCGTTCATTCTTCATTGATCATTGATCCTTGTTCATTCTTCATCGTTCATTCTTCATTGATCATTGATCCTTGTTTATTCTTCATCGTTCATTCTTCATTGATCATTGATCCTTGTTCATTCTTCATCGTTCATTCTACATTTATCATTGATCCTTGTTCATTCTTCATCGTTCATTCTTCATTTATCATTGATCCTTGTTCATTCTTCATTGATCATTGATCCTTGTTCATTCTTCATCGTTCATTCTTCATTGATCATTGATCCTTGTTCATTCTTCGTCGTTCATTCTTCATTGATCATTGTTCCTTGTTCATTGTTCATCGTTCATTCCTCAATGATCATTGATCCTTGTTCATTCTTCATCGTTCATTCTTTATTTATCATTGATCTTTGTTTATTCTTCGTCGTTCATTCTTCATTGATCATTATTCCTTGTTCATTCTTCATCGTTCATTCTTCATAGATCATTGATCCTTTTTTCATTCTTCATCGTTCATTATTCATTGATCATTGATCCTTGTTCATTCTTCATAGTTCATTCTTTATTGATCATTGATCCTTGTTCATTCTTCATCGTTCATTCTTCATTGATCATTGATCCTATTTTATTCTTCATCGTTCATTTTTTAATGATCATTTATCCTAGTTCATTCTTCATCGTTCATTCTTCATTGATCATTGATCCTTGTTCATTCTTCATCGTTCATTCTTCATTGATCATTGATCCTTGTTTATTCTTCATCGTTCATTCTTCATTGATCATTGATCCTTGTTCATTCTTCATCGTTCATTCTACATTTATCATTGATCCTTTTTCATTCTTCATCGTTCATTCTTCATTGATCATTGATCCTTGTTCATTCTTCATCGTTCATTCTTCATTTATCATTGATCCTTGTTCATTCTTCATTGATCATTGATCCTTGTTCATTCTTCATCGTTCATTCTTCATTGATCATTGATCCTTGTTCATTCTTCATCGTTCATTCTTCATTGATCATTGATCCTTGTTCATTCTTCATCGTTCATACCTCAATGATCATTGATCCTTGTTCATTCTTCATCGTTCATTCTTCATTGATCATTGATCTTATTTTATTCTTCATCATTCATTCTTTAATGATCATTGATCCTAGTTCATTCTTCATCGTTCATTCTTCATCGTTCATTGATCCTTGTTCATTCTTCATCGTTCATTCTTTAATGATCATTGATCCTAGTTCATTCTTCATCGTTCATTCTTCATTGATCATTGATCCTTGTTCATTCTTCATCGTTCTTTCTTCATTGATCATTGATCCTTGTTCATTGTTCATCGTTCATTCCTCAATGATCATTGATCCTTGTTCATTCTTCATTGATCATTGATCCTATTTTATTCTTCATCGTTCATTTTTTAATGATCGTTGATCCTAGTTCATTCTTCATCGTTCATTCTTCATCGTTCATTGATCCTTGCTCATTCTTCATCGTTCATTCTTTAATGATCATTGATCCTAGTTCATTCTTCATCGTTCATTCTTCATTGATCATTGATCCTTGTTCATTCTTCATCGTTCATTCTTCATTGATCATTGATCCTTGTTTATTCTTCATCGTTCATTCTTCATTGATCATTGATCCTTGTTCATTCTTCATCGTTCATTCTACATTTATCATTGATCCTTGTTCATTCTTCATCGTTCATTCTTCATTTATCATTGATCCTTGTTCATTCTTCATTGATAAATTGATCCTTGTTCATTCTTCATCGTTCATTCTTCATTGATCATTGATCCTTGTTCATTCTTCATCGTTCATTCTTCATTGATCATTGTTCCTTGTTCATTGTTCATCGTTCATTCCTCAATGATCATTGATCCTTGTTCATTCTTTATTTATCATTGATCTTTGTTTATTCTTCGTCGTTCATTCTTCATTGATCATTATTCCTTGTTCATTCTTCATCGTTCATTCTTCATAGATCATTGATCCTTTTTTCATTCTTCATCGTTCATTATTCATTGATCATTGATCCTTGTTCATTCTTCATCGTTCATTCTTTATTGATCATTGATCCTTGTTCATTCTTCATCGTTCATTCTTTATTGATCATTGATCCTATTTTATTCTTCATCATTCATTTTTTAATGATCATTTATCCTAGTTTATTCTTCATCGTTCATTCTTCATTGATCATTGATCCTTGTTCATTCTTCATCGTTCATTCTTCATTGATCATTAATCCTTGTTTATTCTTCATCGTTCATTCTTCATTGATCATTGATCCTTGTTCATTCTTCATCGTTCATTCTACATTTATCATTGATCCTTGTTCATACTTCATCGTTCATTCTTCATTTATCATTGATCCTTGTTCATTCTTCATTGATCATTGATCCTTGTTCATTCTTCATCGTTCATTCTTCATTGATCATTGATCCTTGTTCATTCTTCATCGTTCATTCTTCATTGATCATTGTTCCTTGTTCATTGTTCATCGTTCATTTCTCAATGATCATTGATCCTTGTTCATTCTTCATCGTTCATTCTTTATTTATCATTGATCCTTGTTTATTCTTCGTCGTTCATTCTTCATTGATCATTATTCCTTGTTCATTCTTCATCGTTCATTCTTCATAGATCATTGATCCTTTTTTCATTCTTCATCGTTCATTATTCATTGATCATTGATCCTTGTTCATTCTTCATAGTTCATTCTTTATTGATCATTGATCCTTGTTCATTCTTCATCGTTCATTCTTCATTGATCATTGATCCTATTTTATTCTTCATCGTTCATTTTTTAATGATCATTTATCCTAGTTCATTCTTCATCGTTCATTCTTCATTGATCATTGATCCTTGTTCATTCTTCATCGTTCATTCTTCATTGATCATTGATCCTTGTTTATTCTTCATCGTTCATTCTTCATTGATCATTGATCCTTGTTCATTCTTCATCGTTCATTCTACATTTATCATTGATCCTTTTTCATTCTTCATCGTTCATTCTTCATTGATCATTGATCCTTGTTCATTCTTCATCGTTCATTCTTCATTTATCATTGATCCTTGTTCATTCTTCATTGATCATTGATCCTTGTTCATTCTTCATCGTTCATTCTTCATTGATCATTGATCCTTGTTCATTCTTCATCGTTCATTCTTCATTGATCATTGATCCTTGTTCATTCTTCATCGTTCATACCTCAATGATCATTGATCCTTGTTCATTCTTCATCGTTCATTCTTCATTGATCATTGATCTTATTTTATTCTTCATCATTCATTCTTTAATGATCATTGATCCTAGTTCATTCTTCATCGTTCATTCTTCATCGTTCATTGATCCTTGTTCATTCTTCATCGTTCATTCTTTAATGATCATTGATCCTAGTTCATTCTTCATCGTTCATTCTTCATTGATCATTGATCCTTGTTCATTCTTCATCGTTCTTTCTTCATTGATCATTGATCCTTGTTCATTGTTCATCGTTCATTCCTCAATGATCATTGATCCTTGTTCATTCTTCATTGATCATTGATCCTATTTTATTCTTCATCGTTCATTTTTTAATGATCGTTGATCCTAGTTCATTCTTCATCGTTCATTCTTCATCGTTCATTGATCCTTGCTCATTCTTCATCGTTCATTCTTTAATGATCATTGATCCTAGTTCATTCTTCATCGTTCATTCTTCATTGATCATTGATCCTTGTTCATTCTTCATCGTTCATTCTTCATTGATCATTGATCCTTGTTTATTCTTCATCGTTCATTCTTCATTGATCATTGATCCTTGTTCATTCTTCATCGTTCATTCTACATTTATCATTGATCCTTGTTCATTCTTCATCGTTCATTCTTCATTTATCATTGATCCTTGTTCATTCTTCATTGATAAATTGATCCTTGTTCATTCTTCATCGTTCATTCTTCATTGATCATTGATCCTTGTTCATTCTTCATCGTTCATTCTTCATTGATCATTGTTCCTTGTTCATTGTTCATCGTTCATTCCTCAATGATCATTGATCCTTGTTCATTCTTCATCGTTCATTCTTTATTTATCATTGATCTTTGTTTATTCTTCGTCGTTCATTCTTCATTGATCATTATTCCTTGTTCATTCTTCATCGTTCATTCTTCATAGATCATTGATCCTTTTTTCATTCTTCATCGTTCATTATTCATTGATCATTGATCCTTGTTCATTCTTCATCGTTCATTCTTTATTGATCATTGATCCTTCTTCATTCTTCATCGTTCATTCTTTATTCTTCATCATTCATTTTTTAATGATCATTTATCCTAGTTCATTCTTCATCGTTCATTCTTCATTGATCATTGATCCTTGTTCATTCTTCATCGTTCATTCTTCATTGATCATTGATCCTTGTTTATTCTTCATCGTTCATTCTTCATTGATCATTGATCCTTGTTCATTCTTCATCGTTCATTCTACATTTATCATTGATCCTTGTTCATACTTCATCGTTCATTCTTCATTTATCATTGATCCTTGTTCATTCTTCATTGATCATTGATCCTTGTTCATTCTTCATCGTTCATTCTTCATTGATCATTGATCCTTGTTCATTCTTCATCGTTCATTCTTCATTGATCATTGTTCCTTGTTCATTGTTCATCGTTCATTTCTCAATGATCATTGATCCTTGTTCATTCTTCATCGTTCATTCTTTATTTATCATTGATCCTTGTTTATTCTTCATCGTTCATTCTTCATTGATCATTATTCCTTGTTCATCCTTCATCGTTCATTCTTCATTGATCATTGATCCTTGTTCATTCTTCATCGTTCATTCTTCATTGACCATTGATCCGATTTCATTCTTCATCGTTCATTCTTCATTGATCATTGATCCTTGTTCATTGTTCATTGTTCATTCCTCAATGATCATTGATCCTTGTTCATTCTTCATCGTTCATTTATCCTTGTTCATTCTTCATCGTTCATTCTTTAATGATCATTGATCCTAGTTCATTCTTTATTGATCATTGATCCTTGTTCATTCTTCATCGTTCATTCTTCATTGATCATTGATCCTTGTTCTTTCTTCATTGTTCATTCTTCATTTATCATTGATCCTTGTTCATTCTTCATCGTTCATTCTTCTTTAATCATTGATCCTTGTTCATTCTTTATCGTTCATTCTTCATTGATCATTGATCCTTGTTCATTCTTCATCGTTCATTCTTCATTGATCATTGTTCCTTGTTCATTGTTAATCGTTCATTCCTCAATGATCATTGATCCTTGTTCATTTTTCATCGTTCATTCTTCATCGTTCATTCTTTATTGATCATTGATCCTTGTTCATTCTTCATCGTTCATTCTTCTTTAATCATTGATCCTTGTTCATTCTTATCGTTCATTCTTCATTGATCATTGATCCTATTTTATTCTTCATCGTTCATTTTTTAATGATCATTGATCCTAGTTCATTCTTCATCGTCCATTCTTCATCGTTCATTGATCCTTGTTCATTCTTCATCGTTCATTCTTTAATGATCATTGATCCTAGTTCATTCTTCATCGTTCATTCTTCATTGATCATTGATCCTTGTTCATTCTTCATCGTTCATTCTTCATTGATCATTGATCCTTGTTTATTCTTCATCGTTCATTCTTCATTGATCATTGATCCTTGTTCATTCTTCATCGTTCATTCTACATTTATCATTTATCCTTTTTCATTCTTCATCGTTCATTCTTCATTGATCATTGATCCTTGTTCATTCTTCATCGTTCATTCTTCATTGATCATTGATCCTTGTTCATTCTTCATCGTTCATTCTTCATTGATCATTGTTCCTTGTTCATTGTTCATCGTTCATTCCTCCATGATCATTGATCCTTGTTCATTCTTCATCGTTCATGCTTTATTTATCATTGATCCTTGTTCATTCTTCATCGTTCATTCTTCATTGATCATTGATCCTTGTTCATTCTTCATCGTTCATTCTTCATTGACCATTGATCCGATTTCATTCTTCATCGTTCATTCTTCATTGATCATTGATCCTTGTTCATTGTTCATTGTTCATTCCTCAATGATCATTGATCCTTGTTCATTCTTTATCGTTCATTCTTCATCGTTCATTGATCCTTGTTCATTCTTCATCGTTCATTCTTTAATGATCATTCATCCTAGTTCATTCTTTATTGATCATTGATCCTTGTTCATTCTTCATCGTTCATTCTTCATTGATCATTGATCCTTGTTCATTCTTCATCGTTCATTCTTCATTTATCATTGATCCTTGTTCATTCTTCATCGTTCATTCTTCTTTAATCATTGATCCTTGTTCATTCTTTATCGTTCATTCTTCATTGATCATTGATCCTTGTACATTCTTCATCGTTCATTCTTCATTGATCATTGTTCCTTGTTCATTGTTAATCGTTCATTCCTCAATGATCATTGATCCTTGTTCATTTTTCATCGTTCATTCTTCATCGTTCATTCTTTATTGATCATTGATCCTTGTTCATTCTTCATCGTTCATTCTTCTTTAATCATTTATCCTTGTTCATTCTTTATCGTTCATTCTTCATTGATCATTGATCCTATTTTATTCTTCATCGTTCATTTTTTAATGATCATTGATCCTAGTTCATTCTTCATCGTTCATTCTTCATCGTTCATTGATCCTTGTTCATTCTTCATCGTTCATTCTTTAATGATCATTGATCCTAGTTCATTCTTCATCGTTCATTCTTCATTGATCATTGATCCTTGTTCATTCTTCATCGTTCATTCTTCATTGATCATTGATCCTTGTTTATTCTTCATCGTTCATTCTTCATTGATCATTGATCCTTGTTCATTCTTCATCGTTCATTCTACATTTATCATTGATCCTTGTTCATTCTTCATCTTTCATTCTTCATTTATCATTGATCCTTGTTCATTCTTCATTGATCATTGATCCTTGTTCATTCTTCATCGTTCATTCTTCATTGATCATTGATCCTTGTTCATTCTTCATCGTTCATTCTTCATTGATCATTGTTCCTTGTTCATTGTTCATCGTTCATTCCTCAATGATCATTGATCCTTGTTCATTCTTCATCGTTCATTCTTTATTTATCATTGATCTTTGTTTATTCTTCGTCGTTCATTCTTCATTGATCATTATTCCTTGTTCATTCTTCATCGTTCATTCTTCATAGATCATTGATCCTTTTTTTATTCTTCATCGTTCATTATTCATTGATCATTGATCCTTGTTCATTCTTCATCGTTCATTCTTTATTGATCATTGATCCTTGTTCATTCTTCATCGTTCATTCTTCATTGAACATTGATCCTATTTTATTCTTCATCGTTCATTTTTTAATGATCATTTATCCTAGTTCATTCTTCATCGTTCATTCTTCATTGATCATTGATCCTTGTTCATTCTTCATCGTTCATTCTTCATTGATCATTGATCCTTGTTTATTCTTCATCGTTCATTCTTCATTGATCATTGATCCTTGTTCATTCTTCATCGTTCATTCAACATTTATCATTGATCCTTTTTCATTCTTCATCGTTCATTCTTCATTGATCATTGATCCTTGTTCATTCTTCATCGTTCATTCTTCATTTATCATTGATCCTTGTTCATTCTTCATTGTTCATTCTTCATTGATCATTGATCCTTGTTCATTCTTCATCGTTCATTCTTCATTGAACATTGATCCTTGTTCATTCTTCATCGTTCATTCTTCATTGATCATTGATCTTATTTTATTCTTCATCATTCATTCTTTAATGATCATTGATCCTAGTTCATTCTTCATCGTTCATTCTTCATCGTTCATTGATCCTTGTTCATTCTTCATCGTTCATTCTTTAATGATCATTGATCCTAGTTCATTCTTCATCGTTCATTCTTCATTGATCATTGATCCTTGTTCATTCTTCATCGTTCTTTCTTCATTGATCATTGATCCTTGTTCATTGTTCATCGTTCATTCCTCAATGATCATTGATCCTTGTTCATTCTTCATTGATCATTGATCCTATTTTATTCTTCATCTTTCATTTTTTAATGATCGTTGATCCTAGTTCATTCTTCATCGTTCATTGATCCTTGTTCATTCTTCATCGTTCATTCTTTAATGATCATTGATCCTAGTTCATTCTTCATCGTTCATTCTTCATTGATCATTGATCCTTGTTCATTCTTCATCGTTCATTCTTCATTGATCATTGATCCTTGTTTATTCTTCATCGTTCATTGTTCATTGATCATTGATCCTTGTTCATTCTTCATCGTTCATTCTACATTTATCATTGATCCTTGTTCATTCTTCATCGTTCATTCTTCATTTATCATTGATCCTTGTTCATTCTTCATTGATAAATTGATCCTTGTTCATTCTTCATCGTTCATTCTTCATTGATCATTGATCCTTGATCATTCTTCATCGTTCATTCTTCATTGATCATTGTTCCTTGTTCATTGTTCATCGTTCATTCCTCAATGATCATTGATCCTTGTTCATTCTTCATCGTTCATTCTTTATTTATCATTGATCTTTGTTTATTCTTCGTCGTTCATTCTTCATTGATCATTATTCCTTGTTCATTCTTCATCGTTCATTCTTCATAGATCATTGATCCTTTTTTTATTCTTCATCGTTCATTATTCATTGATCATTGATCCTTGTTCATTCTTCATCGTTCATTCTTTATTGATCATTGATCCTTGTTCATTCTTCATCGTTCATTCTTCATTGATCATTGATCCTATTTTATTCTTCATCGTTCATTTTTTAATGATCATTTATCCTAGTTCATTCTTCATCGTTCATTCTTCATTGATCATTGATCCTTGTTCATTCTTCATCGTTCATTCTTCATTGATCATTGATCCTTGTTTATTCTTCATCGTTCATTCTTCATTGATCATTGATCCTTGTTCATTCTTCATCGTTCATTCTACATTTATCATTGATCCTTTTTCATTCTTCATCGTTCATTCTTCATTGATCATTGATCCTTGTTCATTCTTCATCGTTCATTCTTCATTTATCATTGATCCTTGTTCATTCTTCATTGTTCATTCTTCATTGATCATTGATCCTTGTTCATTCTTCATCGTTCATTCTTCATTGATCATTGATCCTTGTTCATTCTTCATCGTTCATTCTTTATTGATCATTGATCTTATTTTATTCTTCATCATTCATTCTTTAATGATCATTGATCCTAGTTCATTCTTCATCGTTCATTCTTCATCGTTCATTGATCCTTGTTCATTCTTCATCGTTCATTCTTTAATGATCATTGATCCTAGTTCATTCTTCATCGTTCATTCTTTATTGATCATTGATCCTTGTTCATTCTTCATCGTTCATTCTTCATTGATCATTGATCCTATTTTATTCTTCATCGTTCATTTTTTAATGATCATTTATCCTAGTTCATTCTTCATCGTTCATTCTTCATTGATCATTGATCCTTGTTCATTCTTCATCGTTCATTCTTTATTGATCATTGATCCTTGTTTATTCTTCATCGTTCATTCTTCATTGATCATTGATCCTTGTTCATTCTTCATCGTTCATTCTACATTTATCATTGATCCTTTTTCATTCTTCATCGTTCATTCTTCATTGATCATTGATCCTTGTTCATTCTTCATCGTTCATTCTTCATTTATCATTGATCCTTGTTCATTCTTCATCGTTCATTCTTCATTGATCATTGATCCTATTTTATTCTTCATCGTTCATTTTTTAATGATCATTTATCCTAGTTCATTCTTCATCGTTCATTCTTCATTGATCATTGATCCTTGTTCATTCTTCATCGTTCATTCTTCATTGATCATTGATCCTTGTTTATTCTTCATCGTTCATTCTTCATTGATCATTGATCCTTGTTCATTCTTCATCGTTTATTCTACATTTATCATTGATCCTTTTTCATTCTTCATCGTTCATTCTTCATTGATCATTGATCCTTGTTCATTCTTCATCGTTCATTCTTCATTTATCATTGATCCTTGTTCATTCTTCATTGTTCATTCTTCATTGATCATTGATCCTTGTTCATTCTTCATCGTTCATTCTTCATTGATCATTGATCCTTGTTCATTCTTCATCGTTCATTCTTTATTGATCATTGATCTTATTTTATTCTTCATCATTCATTCTTTAATGATCATTGATCCTAGTTCATTCTTCATCGTTCATTCTTCATCGTTCATTGATCCTTGTTCATTCTTCATCGTTCATTCTTTAATGATCATTGATCCTAGTTCATTCTTCATCGTTCATTCTTCATTGATCATTGATCCTTGTTCATTCTTCATCGTTCTTTCTTCATTGATCATTGATCCTTGTTCATTGTTCATCGTTCATTCCTCAATGATCATTGATCCTTGTTCATTCTTCATTGATCATTGATCCTATTTTATTCTTCATCTTTCATTTTTTAATGATCGTTGATCCTAGTTCATTCTTCATCGTTCATTGATCCTTGTTCATTCTTCATCGTTCATTCTTTAATGATCATTGATCCTAGTTCATTCTTTATTGATCATTGATCCTTGTTCATTCTTCATCGTTCATTCTTCAATGATCATTGATCCTTGTTCATTCTTCATCGTTCATTCTTCATTTTTCATTGATCCTTGTTCATTCTTCATCGTTCATTCTTCTTTAATCATTGATCCTTGTTCATTCTTTATCGTTCATTCTTCATTGAACATTGATCCTTGTTCATTCTTCATCGTTCATTCTTCATTGATCATTGTTCCTTGTTCATTGTTAATCGTTCATTCCTCAATGATCATTGATCCTAGTTCATTCTTCATCGTTCATTCTTCATCGTTCATTGATCCTTGTTCATTCTTCATCGTTCATTCTTTAATGATCATTGATTCTAGTTCATTCTTCATCGTTCATTCTTCATTGATCATTGATCCTTGTTCATTCTTCATCGTTCATTCTTCATTGATCATTGATCCTTGTTTATTCTTCATCGTTCATTCTTCATTGATCATTGATCCTTGTTCATTCTTCATCGTTCATTCTACATTTATCATTAATCCTTGTTCATTCTTCATCGTTCATTCTTCATTTATCATTGATCCTTGTTCATTCTTCATTGATCATTGATCCTTGTTCATTCTTCATCGTTCATTCTACATTTATCATTGATCCTTTTTCATTCTTCATCGTTCATTCTTCATTGATCATTGATCCTTGTTCATTCTTCATCGTTCATTCTTCATTTATCATTGATCCTTGTTCATTCTTCATTGTTCATTCTTCATTGATCATTGATCCTTGTTCATTCTTCATCGTTCATTCTTCATTGATCATTGATCCTTGTTCATTCTTCATCGTTCATTCTTTATTGATCATTGATCTTATTTTATTCTTCATCATTCATTCTTTAATGATCATTGATCCTAGTTCATTCTTCATCGTTCATTCTTCATCGTTCATTGATCCTTGTTCATTCTTCATCGTTCATTCTTTAATGATCATTGATCCTAGTTCATTCTTCATCGTTCATTCTTCATTGATCATTGATCCTTGTTCATTCTTCATCGTTCTTTCTTCATTGATCATTGATCCTTGTTCATTGTTCATCGTTCATTCCTCAATGATCATTGATCCTTGTTCATTCTTCATTGATCATTGATCCTATTTTATTCTTCATCTTTCATTTTTTAATGATCGTTGATCCTAGTTCATTCTTCATCGTTCATTGATCCTTGTTCATTCTTCATCGTTCATTCTTTAATGATCATTGATCCTAGTTCATTCTTTATTGATCATTGATCCTTGTTCATTCTTCATCGTTCATTCTTCAATGATCATTGATCCTTGTTCATTCTTCATCGTTCATTCTTCATTTTTCATTGATCCTTGTTCATTCTTCATCGTTCATTCTTCTTTAATCATTGATCCTTGTTCATTCTTTATCGTTCATTCTTCATTGAACATTGATCCTTGTTCATTCTTCATCGTTCATTCTTCATTGATCATTGTTCCTTGTTCATTGTTAATCGTTCATTCCTCAATGATCATTGATCCTAGTTCATTCTTCATCGTTCATTCTTCATCGTTCATTGATCCTTGTTCATTCTTCATCGTTCATTCTTTAATGATCATTGATTCTAGTTCATTCTTCATCGTTCATTCTTCATTGATCATTGATCCTTGTTCATTCTTCATCGTTCATTCTTCATTGATCATTGATCCTTGTTTATTCTTCATCGTTCATTCTTCATTGATCATTGATCCTTGTTCATTCTTCATCGTTCATTCTACATTTATCATTAATCCTTGTTCATTCTTCATCGTTCATTCTTCATTTATCATTGATCCTTGTTCATTCTTCATTGATCATTGATCCTTGTTCATTCTTCATCGTTCATTCTTCATTGATCATTGATCCTTGTTCATTCTTCATCGTTCATTCTTCATTGATCATTGTTCCTTGTTCATTGTTCATCGTTCATTCCTCAATGATCATTGATCCTTGTTCATTCTTCATCGTTCATTCTTTATTTATCATTGATCTTTGTTTATTCTTCGTCGTTCATTCTTCATTGATCATTATTCCTTGTTCATTCTTCATCGTTCATTCTTCATAGATCATTGATCCTTTTTTTATTCTTCATCGTTCATTATTCATTGATCATTGATCCTTGTTCATTCTTCATCGTTCATTCTTTATTGATCATTGATCCTTGTTCATTCTTCATCGTTCATTCTTCATTGATCATTGATCCTATTTTATTCTTCATCGTTCATTTTTTAATGATCATTTATCCTAGTTCATTCTTCATCGTTCATTCTTCATTGATCATTGATCCTTGTTCATTCTTCATCGTTCATTCTTTATTGATCATTGATCCTTGTTTATTCTTCATCGTTCATTCTTCATTGATCATTGATCCTTGTTCATTCTTCATCGTTCATTCTACATTTATCATTGATCCTTTTTCATTCTTCATCGTTCATTCTTCATTGATCATTGATCCTTGTTCATTCTTCATCGTTCATTCTTCATTTATCATTGATCCTTGTTCATTCTTCATCGTTCATTCTTCATTGATCATTGATCCTTGTTCATTCTTCATCGTTCATTCTTCATTGATCATTGATCCTTGTTCATTCTTCATCGTTCATTCTTCATTGATCATTGATCCTTGTTCATTCTTCATCGTTCATTCTTCATTGATCATTGATCCTTGTTCATTCTTCATCGTTCATTCTTCATTGATCATTGATCCTTGTTCATTCTTCATCGTTCATTCCTCAATGATCATTGATCCTTGTTCATTCTTCATCGTTCATTCTTCATTGATCATTGATCCTATTTTATTCTTCATCATTCATTGATCATTGATCCTAGTTCATTCTTCATCGTTCATTCTTCATCGTTCATTGATCCTTGTTCATTCTTCATTGTTCATTCTTTAATGATCATTGATCCTAGTTTATTCTTCATCGTTCATTCTTCATTGATCATTGATCCTTGTTCATTCTTCATCGTTCTTTCTTCATTGATCATTGATCCTTGTTCATTGTTCATCGTTCATTCCTCAATGATCATTGATCCTTGTTCATTCTTCATTGATCATTGATCCTATTTTATTCTTCATCGTTCATTTTTTAATGATCATTGATCCTAGTTCATTCTTCATCGTTCATTCCTCATCGTTCATTGATCCTTGTTCATTCTTCATCGTTCATTCTTTAATGATCATTGATCCTAGTTCATTCTTCATCGTTCATTCTTCATTGATCATTGATCCTTGTTCATTCTTCATCGTTCATTCTTCATTGATCATTGATCCTTGTTTATTCTTCATCGTTCATTATTCATTGATCATTGATCCTTGTTCATTCTTCATCGTTCATTCTTTATTGATCATTGATCCTTGTTCATTCTTCATCGTTCATTCTTCATTGATCATTGATCCTATTTTATTCTTCATCGTTCATTTTTTAATGATCATTTATCCTAGTTCATTCTTCATCGTTCATTCTTCATTGATCATTGATCCTTGTTCATTCTTCATCGTTCATTCTTCATTGATCATTGATCCTTGTTTATTCTTCATCGTTCATTCTTCATTGATCATTGATCCTTGTTCATTCTTCATCGTTCATTCTACATTTATCATTGATCCTTTTTCATTCTTCATCGTTCATTCTTCATTGATCATTGATCCTTGTTCATTCTTCATCGTTCATTCTTCATTTATCATTGATCCTTGTTCATTCTTCATTGTTCATTCTTCATTGATCATTGATCCTTGTTCATTCTTCATCGTTCATTCTTCATTGATCATTGATCCTTGTTCATTCTTCATCGTTCATTCTTCATTGATCATTGATCTTATTTTATTCTTCATCATTCATTCTTTAATGATCATTGATCCTAGTTCATTCTTCATCGTTCATTCTTCATCGTTCATTGATCCTTGTTCATTCTTCATCGTTCATTCTTTAATGATCATTGATCCTAGTTCATTCTTCATCGTTCATTCTTTATTTATCATTGATCCTTGTTCATTCTTCATTGTTCATTCTTCATTGATCATTGATCCTTGTTCATTCTTCATCGTTCATTCTTCATTGATCATTGATCCTTGTTCATTCTTCATCGTTCATTCTTCATTGATCATTGATCTTATTTTATTCTTCATCATTCATTCTTTAATGATCATTGATCCTAGTTCATTCTTCATCGTTCATTCTTCATCGTTCATTCTTTAATGATCATTGATCCTAGTTCATTCTTCATCGTTCATTCTTCATTGATCATTGATCCTTGTTCATTCTTCATCGTTCTTTCTTCATTGATCATTGATCCTTGTTCATTGTTCATCGTTCATTCCTCAATGATCATTGATCCTTGTTCATTCTTCATTGATCATTGATCCTATTTTATTCTTTATCTTTCATTTTTTAATGATCGTTGATCCTAGTTCATTCTTCATCGTTCATTGATCCTTGTTCATTCTTCATCGTTCATTTTTTAATGATCATTGATCCTAGTTCATTCTTCATCGTTCATTCTTCATCGTTCATTGATCCTTGTTCATTCTTCATCGTTCATTCTTTAATGATCATTGATCCTAGTTCATTCTTCATCGTTCATTCTTCATTGATCATTGATCCTTGTTCATTCTTCATCGTTCATTCTTCATTGATCATTGATCCTTGTTTATTCTTCATCGTTCATTATTCATTGATCATTGATCCTTGTTCATTCTTCATCGTTCATTCTTTATTGATCATTGATCCTTGTTCATTCTTCATCGTTCATTCTTCATTGATCATTGATCCTATTTTATTCTTCATCGTTCATTTTTTAATGATCATTTATCCTAGTTCATTCTTCATCGTTCATTCTTCATTGATCATTGATCCTTGTTCATTCTTCATCGTTCATTCTTCATTGATCATTGATCCTTGTTTATTCTTCATCGTTCATTCTTCATTGATCATTGATCCTTGTTCATTCTTCATCGTTCATTCTACATTTATCATTGATCCTTTTTCATTCTTCATCGTTCATTCTTCATTGATCATTGATCCTTGTTCATTCTTCATCGTTCATTCTTCATTTATCATTGATCCTTGTTCATTCTTCATTGTTCATTCTTCATTGATCATTGATCCTTGTTCATTCTTCATCGTTCATTCTTCATTGATCATTGATCCTTGTTCATTCTTCATCGTTCATTCTTCATTGATCATTGATCTTATTTTATTCTTCATCATTCATTCTTTAATGATCATTGATCCTAGTTCATTCTTCATCGTTCATTCTTCATCGTTCATTGATCCTTGTTCATTCTTCATTGATCATTGATCCTTGTTCATTCTTCATCGTTCATTCTACATTTATCATTGATCCTTGTTCATTTTTCATCGTTCATTCCTCAATGATCATTGATCCTTGTTCATTCTTCATCGTTCATTCTTTATTTATCATTGATCTTTGTTTATTCTTCGTCGTTCATTCTTCATTGATCATTATTCCTTGTTCATTCTTCATCGTTCATTCTTCATAGATCATTGATCCTTTTTTTATTCTTCATCGTTCATTATTCATTGATCATTGATCCTTGTTCATTCTTCATCGTTCATTCTTTATTGATCATTGATCCTTGTTCATTCTTCATCGTTCATTCTTCATTGATCATTGATCCTATTTTATTCTTCATCGTTCATTTTTTAATGATCATTTATCCTAGTTCATTCTTCATCGTTCATTCTTCATTGATCATTGATCCTTGTTCATTCTTCATCGTTCATTCTTCATTGATCAATGATCCTTGTTTATTCTTCATCGTTCATTCTTCATTGATCATTGATCCTTGTTCATTCTTCATCGTTCATTCTACATTTATCATTGATCCTTTTTCATTCTTCATCGTTCATTCTTCATTGATCATTGATCCTTGTTCATTCTTCATCGTTCATTCTTCATTTATCATTGATCCTTGTTCATTCTTCATTGTTCATTCTTCATTGATCATTGATCCTTGTTCATTCTTCATCGTTCATTCTTCATTGATCATTGATCCTTGTTCATTCTTCATCGTTCATTCTTCATTGATCATTGATCTTATTTTATTCTTCATCATTCATTCTTTAATGATCATTGATCCTAGTTCATTCTTCATCGTTCATTCTTCATCGTTCATTGATCCTTGTTCATTCTTCATCGTTCATTCTTTAATGATCATTGATCCTAGTTCATTCTTCATCGTTCATTCTTCATTGATCATTGATCCTTGTTCATTCTTCATCGTTCTTTCTTCATTGATCATTGATCCTTGTTCATTGTTCATCGTTCATTCCTCAATGATCATTGATCCTTGTTCATTCTTCATTGATCATTGATCCTATTTTATTCTTCATCTTTCATTTTTTAATGATCGTTGATCCTAGTTCAATCTTCATCGTTCATTGATCCTTGTTCATTCTTCATCGTTCATTTTTTAATGATCATTGATCCTAGTTCATTCTTCATCGTTCATTCTTCATCGTTCATTGATCCTTGTTCATTCTTCATCGTTCATTCTTTAATGATCATTGATCCTAGTTCATTCTTCATCGTTCATTCTTCATTGATCATTGATCCTTGTTCATTCTTCATCGTTCATTCTTCATTGATCATTGATCCTTGTTTATTCTTCATCGTTCATTATTCATTGATCATTGATCCTTGTTCATTCTTCATCGTTCATTCTTTATTGATCATTGATCCTTGTTCATTCTTCATCGTTCATTCTTCATTGATCATTGATCCTATTTTATTCTTCATCGTTCATTTTTTAATGATCATTTATCCTAGTTCATTCTTCATCGTTCATTCTTCATTGATCATTGATCCTTGTTCATTCTTCATCGTTCATTCTTCATTGATCATTGATCCTTGTTTATTCTTCATCGTTCATTCTTCATTGATCATTGATCCTTGTTCATTCTTCATCGTTCATTCTACATTTATCATTGATCCTTTTTCATTCTTCATCGTTCATTCTTCATTGATCATTGATCCTTGTTCATTCTTCATCGTTCATTCTTCATTTATCATTGATCCTTGTTCATTCTTCATTGTTCATTCTTCATTGATCATTGATCCTTGTTCATTCTTCATCGTTCATTCTTCATTGATCATTGATCCTTGTTCATTCTTCATCGTTCATTCTTCATTGATCATTGATCTTATTTTATTCTTCATCATTCATTCTTTAATGATCATTGATCCTAGTTCATTCTTCATCGTTCATTCTTCATCGTTCATTGATCCTTGTTCATTCTTCATCGTTCATTCTTTAATGATCATTGATCCTAGTTCATTCTTAATCGTTCATTCTTCATTGATCATTGATCCTTGTTCATTCTTCATCGTTCTTTCTTCATTGATCATTGATCCTTGTTCATTGTTCATCGTTCATTCCTCAATGATCATTGATCCTTGTTCATTCTTCATTGATCATTGATCCTATTTTATTCTTCATCTTTCATTTTTTAATGATCGTTGATCCTAGCTCATTCTTCATCGTTCATTGATCCTTGTTCATTCTTCATCGTACATTCTTTAATGATCATTGATCCTAGTTCATTCTTCATCGTTCATTCTTCATTGATCATTGATCCTTGTTCATTTTTCATCGTTCATTCTTCATTGATCATTGATCCTTGTTTATTCTTCATCGTTCATTCTTCATTGATCATTGATCCTTGTTCATTCTTCATCGTTCATTCTACATTTATCATTGATCCTTGTTCATTTTTCATCGTTCATTCCTCAATGATCATTGATCCTTGTTCATTCTTCATCGTTCATTCTTTATTTATCATTGATCTTTGTTTATTCTTCGTCGTTCATTCTTCATTGATCATTATTCCTTGTTCATTCTTCATCGTTCATTCTTCAGAGATCATTGATCCTTTTTTTATTCTTCATCGTTCATTATTCATTGATCATTGATCCTTGTTCATTCTTCATCGTTCATTCTTTATTGATCATTGATCCTTGTTCATTCTTCATCGTTCATTCTTCATTGATCATTGATCCTATTTTATTCTTCATCGTTCATTTTTTAATAATCATTTATCCTAGTTCATTCTTCATCGTTCATTCTTCATTGATCATTGATCCTTGTTCATTCTTCATCGTTCATTCTTCATTGATCATTGATCCTTGTTTATTCTTCATCGTTCATTCTTCATTGATCATTGATCCTTGTTCATTCTTCATCGTTCATTCTACATTTATCATTGATCCTTTTTCATTCTTCATCGTTCATTCTTCATTGATCATTGATCCTTGTTCATTCTTCATCGTTCATTCTTCATTTATCATTGATCCTTGTTCATTCTTCATTGTTCATTCTTCATTGATCATTGATCCTTGTTCATTCTTCATCGTTCATTCTTCATTGATCATTGATCCTTGTTCATTCTTCATCGTTCATTCTTCATTGATCATTGATCTTATTTTATTCTTCATCATTCATTCTTTAATGATCATTGATCCTAGTTCATTCTTCATCGTTCATTCTTCATCGTTCATTGATCCTTGTTCATTCTTCATCGTTCATTCTTTAATGATCATTGATCCTAGTTCATTCTTCATCGTTCATTCTTCATTGATCGTTGATCCTTGTTCATTCTTCATCGTTCTTTCTTCATTGATCATTGATCCTTGTTCATTGTTCATCGTTCATTCCTCAATGATCATTGATCCTTGTTCATTCTTCATTGATCATTGATCCTATTTTATTCTTCATCTTTCATTTTTTAATGATCGTTGATCCTAGTTCATTCTTCATCGTTCATTGATCCTTGTTCATTCTTCATCGTTCATTCTTTAATGATCATTGATCCTAGTTCATTCTTCATCGTTCATTCTTCATTGATCATTGATCCTTGTTCATTTTTCATCGTTCATTCTTCATTGATCATTGATCCTTGTTTATTCTTCATCGTTCATTCTTCATTGATCATTGATCCTTGTTCATTCTTCATCGTTCATTCTACATTTATCATTGATCCTTGTTCATTCTTCATCGTTCATTCTTCATTTATCATTGATCCTTGTTCATTCTTCATTGATAAATTGATCCTTGTTCATTCTTCATCGTTCATTCTTCATTGATCATTGATCCTTGATTATTCTTCATCGTTCATTCTTCATTGATCATTGTTCCTTGTTCATTGTTCATCGTTCATTCCTCAATGATCATTGATCCTTGTTCATTCTTCATCGTTCATTCTTTATTTATCATTGATCTTTGTTTATTCTTCGTCGTTCATTCTTCATTGATCATTATTCCTTGTTCATTCTTCATCGTTCATTCTTCATAGATCATTGATCCTTTTTTCATTCTTCATCGTTCATTATTCATTGATCATTGATCCTTGTTCGTTCTTCATCGTTCATTCTTTATTGATCATTGATCCTTGTTCATTCTTCATCGTTCATTCTTTATTGATCATTGATCCTATTTTATTCTTCATCGTTCATTTTTTAATGATCATTTATCCTAGTTCATTCTTCATCGTTCATTCTTCATTGATCATTGATCCTTGTTCATTCTTCATCGTTCATTCTTCATTGATCATTGATCCTTGTTTATTCTTCATCGTTCATTCTTCATTGATCATTGATCCTTGTTCATTCTTCCTCGTTCATTCTACATTTATCATTGATCCTTTTTCATTCTTCATCGTTCATTCTTCATTGATCATTGATCCTTGTTCATTCTTCATCGTTCATTCTTCATTTATCATTGATCCTTGTTCATTCTTCATTGATCATTGATCCTTGTTCATTCTTCATCGTTCATTCTTCATTGATCATTGATCCTTGTTCATTCTTCATCGTTCATTCTTCATTCTTCATTGATCATTGATCCTTGTTCATTCTTCATCATTCATTCTTCATTGATCATTGATCCTTGTTCATTCTTCATCGTTCATTCTTCATTGATCATTGATCCTTGTTCATTCTTCATCGTTCATTCCTCAATGATCATTGATCCTTGTTCATTCTTCATCGTTCATTCTTCATTGATCATTGATCCTATTTTATTCTTCATCATTCATTCTTTAATGATCATTGAGCCTAGTTCATTCTTCATCGTTCATTCTTCATCGTTCATTGATCCTTGTTCATTCTTCATCGTTCATTCTTTAATGATCATTGATCCTAGTTCATTCTTCATCGTTCATTCTTCATTGATCATTGATCCTTGTTCATTCTTCATCGTTCTTTCTTCATTGATCATTGATCCTTGTTCATTGTTCATCGTTCATTCCTCAATGATCATTGATCCTTGTTCATTCTTCATTGATCATTGATCCTATTTTATTCTTCATCGTTCATTTTTTAATGATCATTGATCCTAGTTCATTCTTCATCGTTCATTCTTCATCGTTCATTGATCCTTGTTCATTCTTCATCGTTCACTCTTTAATGATCATTGATCCTAGTTCATTCTTCATCGTTCATTCTTCATTGATCATTGATCCTTGTTCATTCTTCATCGTTCATTCTTCATTGATCATTGATCCTTGTTTATTCTTCATCGTTCATTCTTCATTGATCATTGATCCTTGTTCATTCTTCATCGTTCATTCTACATTTATCATTGATCCTTGTTCATTCTTCATCGTTCATTCTTCATTTATCATTGATCCTTGTTCATTCTTCATTGATCATTGATCCTTGTTCATTCTTCATCGTTCATTCTTCATTGATCATTGATCCTTGTTCATTCTTCATCGTTCATTCTTCATTGATCATTGTTCCTTGTTCATTGTTCATCGTTCATTCCTCAATGATCATTGATCCTTGTTCATTCTTCATCGTTCATTCTTTATTTATCATTGATCCTTGTTTATTCTTCATCGTTCATTCTTCATTGATCATTATTCCTTGTTCATTCTTCATCGTTCATTCTTCATTGATCATTGATCATTGATCCTTGTTCATTCTTCATCGTTCATTCTTCATTGATCATTGATCCTTGTTTATTCTTCATCGTTCATTCTCCATTGATCATTGATCCTTGTTCATTCTTCATCGTTCATTCTACATTTATCATTGATCCTTTTTCATTCTTCATCGTTCATTCTTCATTGATCATTGATCCTTGTTCATTCTTCATCGTTCATTCTTCATTTATCATTGATCTTTGTTCATTCTTCATTGTTCATTCTTCATTGATCATTGATCCTTGTTCATTCTTCATCGTTCATTCTTCATTGATCATTGATCCTTGTTCATTCTTCATCGTTCATACCTCAATGATCATTGATCCTTGTTCATTCTTCATCGTTCATTCTTCATTGATCATTGATCTTATTTTATTCTTCATCATTCATTCTTTAATGATCATTGATCCTAGTTCATTCTTCATCGTTCATTCTTCATCGTTCATTGATCCTTGTTCATTCTTCATCGTTCATTCTTTAATGATCATTGATCCTAGTTCATTCTTCATCGTTCATTCTTCATTGATCATTGATCCTTGTTCATTCTTCAACGTTCTTTCTTCATTGATCATTGATCCTTGTTCATTGTTCATCGTTCATTCCTCAATGATCATTGATCCTTGTTCATTCTTCATTGATCATTGATCCTAGTTTATTCTTCATCGTTCATTTTTTAATGATCGTTGATCCTAGTTCATTCTTCATCGTTCATTGATCCTTGTTCATTCTTCATCGTTCATTCTTTAATGATCATTGATCCTTGTTCATTCTTCATTGATCATTGATCCTAGTTTATTCTTCATCGTTCATTTTTTAATGATCGTTGATCCTAGTTCATTCTTCATCGTTCATTGATCCTTGTTCATTCTTCATCGTTCATTCTTTAATGATCATTGATCCTAGTTCATTCTTCATTGTTCATTCTTCATTGATCATTGATCCTTGTTCATTCTTCATCGTTCATTCTTCATTGATCATTGATCCTTGTTTATTCTTCATCGTTCATTCTTCATTGATCATTGATCCTTGTTCATTCTTCATCGTTCATTCTACATTTATCATTGATCCTTGTTCATTCTTCATCGTTCATTCTTCATTTATCATTGATCCTAGTTCATTCTTCATTGATAAATTGATCCTTGTTCATTCTTCATCGTTCATTCTTCATTGATCATTGATCCTTGTTCATTCTTCATCGTTCATTCTTCATTGATCATTGTTCCTTGTTCATTGTTCATCGTTCATTCCTCAATGATCATTGATCCTTGTTCATTCGTCATCGTTCATTCTTTATTTATCATTGATCTTTGTTTATTCTTCGTCGTTCATTCTTCATTGATCATTATTCCTTGTTCATTCTTCATCGTTCATTCTTCATAGATCATTGATCCTTTTTTCATTCTTCATCGTTCATTATTCATTGATCATTGATCCTTGTTCATTCTTCATCGTTCATTCTTTATTGATCATTGATCCTTGTTCATTCTTCATCGTTCATTCTTTATTGATCATTGATCCTATTTTATTCTTCATCGTTCATTTTTTAATGATCATTTATCCTAGTTCATTCTTCATCGTTCATTCTTCATTGATCATTGATCCTTGTTCATTCTTCATCGTTCATTCTTCATTGATCATTGATCCTTGTTCATTCTTCATCGTTCATTCTTCATTGATCATTGATCCTTGTTTATTCTTCATCGTTCATTCTTCATTGATCATTGATCCTTGTTCATTCTTCATCGTTCATTCTACATTTATCATTGATCCTTGTTCATTCTTCATCGTTCATTCTTCATTGATCATTGATCCTTGTTCATTCTTCATCGTTCATTCTTCATTGATCATTGATCCTTGTTTATTCTTCATCGTTCATTCTTCATTGATCATTGATCCTTGTTCATTCTTCATCGTTCATTCTACATTTATCATTGATCCTTGTTCATTCTTCATCGTTCATTCTTCATTTATCATTGATCCTTGTTCATTCTTCATTGATCATTGATCCTTGTTCATTCTTCATCGTTCATTCTTCATTGATCATTGATCCTTGTTCATTCTTCATCGTTCATTCTTCATTGATCATTGTTCCTTGTTCATTGTTCATCGTTCATTCCTCAATGATCATTGATCCTTGTTCATTCTTCATCGTTCATTCTTTATTTATCATTGATCCTTGTTTATTCTTCATCGTTCATTCTTCATTGATCATTATTCCTTGTTCATTCTTCATCGTTCATTCTTCATTGATCATTGATCATTGATCCTTGTTCATTCTTCATCGTTCATTCTTCATTGATCATTGATCCTTGTTTATTCTTCATCGTTCATTCTCCATTGATCATTGATCCTTGTTCATTCTTCATCGTTCATTCTACATTTATCATTGATCCTTTTTCATTCTTCATCGTTCATTCTTCATTGATCATTGATCCTTGTTCATTCTTCATCGTTCATTCTTCATTTATCATTGATCTTTGTTCATTCTTCATTGTTCATTCTTCATTGATCATTGATCCTTGTTCATTCTTCATCGTTCATTCTTCATTGATCATTGATCCTTGTTCATTCTTCATCGTTCATACCTCAATGATCATTGATCCTTGTTCATTCTTCATCGTTCATTCTTCATTGATCATTGATCTTATTTTATTCTTCATCATTCATTCTTTAATGATCATTGATCCTAGTTCATTCTTCATCGTTCATTCTTCATCGTTCATTGATCCTTGTTCATTCTTCATCGTTCATTCTTTAATGATCATTGATCCTAGTTCATTCTTCATCGTTCATTCTTCATTGATCATTGATCCTTGTTCATTCTTCAACGTTCTTTCTTCATTGATCATTGATCCTTGTTCATTGTTCATCGTTCATTCCTCAATGATCATTGATCCTTGTTCATTCTTCATTGATCATTGATCCTAGTTTATTCTTCATCGTTCATTTTTTAATGATCGTTGATCCTAGTTCATTCTTCATCGTTCATTGATCCTTGTTCATTCTTCATCGTTCATTCTTTAATGATCATTGATCCTTGTTCATTCTTCATTGATCATTGATCCTAGTTTATTCTTCATCGTTCATTTTTTAATGATCGTTGATCCTAGTTCATTCTTCATCGTTCATTGATCCTTGTTCATTCTTCATCGTTCATTCTTTAATGATCATTGATCCTAGTTCATTCTTCATTGTTCATTCTTCATTGATCATTGATCCTTGTTCATTCTTCATCGTTCATTCTTCATTGATCATTGATCCTTGTTTATTCTTCATCGTTCATTCTTCATTGATCATTGATCCTTGTTCATTCTTCATCGTTCATTCTACATTTATCATTGATCCTTGTTCATTCTTCATCGTTCATTCTTCATTTATCATTGATCCTAGTTCATTCTTCATTGATAAATTGATCCTTGTTCATTCTTCATCGTTCATTCTTCATTGATCATTGATCCTTGTTCATTCTTCATCGTTCATTCTTCATTGATCATTGTTCCTTGTTCATTGTTCATCGTTCATTCCTCAATGATCATTGATCCTTGTTCATTCTTCATCGTTCATTCTTTATTTATCATTGATCTTTGTTTATTCTTCGTCGTTCATTCTTCATTGATCATTATTCCTTGTTCATTCTTCATCGTTCATTCTTCATAGATCATTGATCCTTTTTTCATTCTTCATCGTTCATTATTCATTGATCATTGATCCTTGTTCATTCTTCATCGTTCATTCTTTATTGATCATTGATCCTTGTTCATTCTTCATCGTTCATTCTTTATTGATCATTGATCCTATTTTATTCTTCATCGTTCATTTTTTAATGATCATTTATCCTAGTTCATTCTTCATCGTTCATTCTTCATTGATCATTGATCCTTGTTCATTCTTCATCGTTCATTCTTCATTGATCATTGATCCTTGTTTATTCTTCATCGTTCATTCTTCATTGATCATTGATCCTTGTTCATTCTTCATCGTTCATTCTACATTTATCATTGATCCTTTTTCATTCTTCATCGTTCATTCTTCATTGATCATTGATCCTTGTTCATTCTTCATCGTTCATTCTTCATTTATCATTGATCCTTGTTCATTCTTCATTGATCATTGATCCTTGTTCATTCTTCATCGTTCATTCTTCATTGATCATTGATCCTTGTTCATTCTTCATTGTTCATTCCTCAATGATCATTGATCCTTGTTCATTCTTCATCGTTCATTCTTCATTGATCATTGATCCTATTTTATTCTTCATCATTCATTCTTTAATGATCATTGATCCTAGTTCATTCTTCATCGTTCATTCTTCATCGTTCATTGATCCTTGTTCATTCTTCATCGTTCATTCTTTAATGATCATTGATCCTAGTTCATTCTTCATCGTTCATTCTTCATTGATCATTGATCCTTGTTCATTCTTCATCGTTCTTTCTTCATTGATCATTGATCCTTGTTCATTGTTCATCGTTCATTCCTCAATGATCATTGATCCTTGTTCATTCTTCATTGATCATTGATCCTATTTTATTCTTCATCGTTCATTTTTTAATGATCATTGATCCTAGTTCATTCTTCATCGTTCATTCTTCATCGTTCATTGATCCTTGTTCATTCTTCATCGTTCATTCTTTAATGATCATTGATCCTAGTTCATTCTTCATCGTTCATTCTTCATTGATCCTTGATCCTTGTTCATTCTTCATCGTTCATTCTTCATTGATCATTCATCCTTGTTTATTCTTCATCGTTCATTCTTCATTGATCATTGATCCTTGTTCATTCTTCATCGCTCATTCTACATTTATCATTGATCCTTGTTCATTCTTCATCGTTCATTCTTCATTTATCATTGATCCTTGTTCATTCTTCATTGATCATTGATCCTTGTTCATTCTTCATCGTTCATTCTTCATTGATCATTGATCCTTGTTCATTCTTCATCGTTCATTCTTCATTGATCATTGTTCCTTGTTCATTGTTCATCGTTCATTCCTCAATGATCATTGATCCTTGTTCATTCTTCATCGTTCATTCTTTATTTATCATTGATCCTTGTTTATTCTTCATCGTTCATTCTTCATTGATCATTATTCCTTGTTCATTCTTCATCGTTCATTCTTCATTGATCATTGATCCTTGTTCATTCTTCATCGTTCATTCTTCATTGATCATTGATCCTTGTTTATTCTTCATCGTTCATTCTTCATTGATCATTGATCCTTGTTCATTCTTCATCGTTCATTCTACATTTATCATTGATCCTTTTTCATTCTTCATCGTTCATTTTTCATTGATTATTGATCCTTGTTCATTCTTCATCGTTCATTCTTCATTTATCATTGATCCTTGTTCATTCTTCATTGTTCATTCTTCATTGATCATTGATCCTAGTTCATTCTTCATCGTTCATTCTTCATTGATCATTGATCCTTGTTCATTCTTCATCGTTCTTTCTTCATTGATCATTGATCCTTGTTCATTGTTCATCGTTCATTCCTCAATGATCATTGATCCTTGTTCATTCTTCATTGATCATTGATCCTATTTTATTCTTCATCGTTCATTTTTTAATGATCATTGATCCTAGTTCATTCTTCATCGTTCATTCTTCATCGTTCATTGATCCTTGTTCATTCTTCATCGTTCATTCTTTAATGATCATTGATCCTAGTTCATTCTTCATCGTTCATTCTTCATTGATCCTTGATCCTTGTTCATTCTTCATCGTTCATTCTTCATTGATCATTCATCCTTGTTTATTCTTCATCGTTCATTCTTCATTGATCATTGATCCTTGTTCATTCTTCATCGCTCATTCTACATTTATCATTGATCCTTGTTCATTCTTCATCGTTCATTCTTCATTTATCATTGATCCTTGTTCATTCTTCATTGATCATTGATCCTTGTTCATTCTTCATCGTTCATTCTTCATTGATCATTGATCCTTGTTCATTCTTCATCGTTCATTCTTCATTGATCATTGTTCCTTGTTCATTGTTCATCGTTCATTCCTCAATGATCATTGATCCTTGTTCATTCTTCATCGTTCATTCTTTATTTATCATTGATCCTTGTTTATTCTTCATCGTTCATTCTTCATTGATCATTATTCCTTGTTCATTCTTCATCGTTCATTCTTCATTGATCATTGATCCTTGTTCATTCTTCATCGTTCATTCTTCATTGATCATTGATCCTTGTTTATTCTTCATCGTTCATTCTTCATTGATCATTGATCCTTGTTCATTCTTCATCGTTCATTCTACATTTATCATTGATCCTTTTTCATTCTTCATCGTTCATTTTTCATTGATCATTGATCCTTGTTCATTCTTCATCGTTCATTCTTCATTTATCATTGATCCTTGTTCATTCTTCATTGTTCATTCTTCATTGATCATTGATCCTTGTTCATTCTTCATCGTTCATTCTTCATTGATCATTGATCCTTGTTCATTCTTCATCGTTCATTCCTCAATGATCATTGATCCTTGTTCATTCTTCATCGTTCATTCTTCATTGATCATTGATCCTATTTTATTCTTCATCATTCATTCTTTAATGATCATTGATCCTAGTTCATTCTTCATCGTTCATTCTTCATCGTTCATTGATGCTTGTTCATTCTTCATCGTTCATTCTTTAATGATCATTGATCCTAGTTCATTCTTCATCGTTCATTCTTCATTGATCATTGATCCTTGTTCATTCTTCATCGTTCTTTCTTCATTGATCATTGATCCTTGTTCATCGTTCATTCCTCAATGATCATTGATCCTTGTTCATTCTTCATTGATCATTGATCCTATTTTATTCTTCATCGTTCATTTTTTAATGATCATTGATCCTAGTTCATTCTTCATCGTTCATTCTTCATCGTTCATTGATCCTTGTTCATTCTTCATCGTTCATTCTTTAATGATCATTGATCCTAGTTCATTCTTCATCGTTCATTCTTCATTGATCATTGATCCTTGTTCATTCTTCATCGTTCTTTCTTCATTGATCATTGATCCTTGTTCATTGTTCATCGTTCATTCCTCAATGATCATTGATCCTTGTTCATTCTTCATTGATCATTGATCCTATTTTATTCTTCATCGTTCATTTTTTAATGATCGTTGATCCTAGTTCATTCTTCATCGTTCATTGATCCTTGTTCATTCTTCATCGTTCATTCTTTAATGATCATTGATCCTAGTTCATTCTTCATTGTTCATTCTTCATTGATCATTGATCCTTGTTCATTCTTCATCGTTCATTCTTCATTGATCATTGATCCTTGTTTATTCTTCATCGTTCATTCTACATTTATCATTGATCCTTTTTCATTCTTCATCGTTCATTCTTCATTGATCATTGATCCTTGTTCATTCTTCATCGTTCATTCTACATTTATCATTGATCCTTGTTCATTCTTCATCGTTCATTCTTCATTTATCATTGATCCTTGTTCATTCTTCATTGATAAATTGATCCTTGTTCATTCTTCATCGTTCATTCTTCATTGATCATTGATCCTTGTTCATTCTTCATCGTTCATTCTTCATTGATCATTGTTCCTTGTTCATTGTTCATCGTTCATTCCTCAATGATCATTGATCCTTGTTCATTCTTCATCGTTCATTCTTTATTTATCATTGATCTTTGTTTATTCTTCGTCGTTCATTCTTCATTGATCATTATTCCTTGTTCATTCTTCATCGTTCATTCTTTATAGATCATTGATCCTTTTTTCATTCTTCATCGTTCATTATTCATTGATCATTGATCCTTGTTCATTCTTCATCGTTCATTCTTTATTGATCATTGATCCTTGTTCATTCTTCATCGTTCATTCTTTATTGATCATTGATCCTATTTTATTCTTCATTGTTCATTTTTTAATGATCATTTATCCTAGTTCATTCTTCATCGTTCATTCTTCATTGATCATTGATCCTTGTTCATTCTTCATCGTTCATTCTTCATTGATCATTGATCCTTGTTTATTCTTCATCGTTCATTCTTCATTGATCATTGATCCTTGTTCATTCTTCATCGTTCATTCTACATTTATCATTGATCCTTTTTCATTCTTCATCGTTCATTCTTCATTGATCATTGATCCTTGTTCATTCTTCATCGTTCATTCTTCATTTATCATTGATCCTTGTTCATTCTTCATTGATCATTGATCCTTGTTCATTCTTCATCGTTCATTCTTCATTGATCATTGATCCTTGTTCATTCTTCATCGTTCATTCTTCATTGATCATTGATCCTTGTTCATTCTTCATCGTTCATTCTTCATTGATCATTGATCCTTGTTCATTCTTCATCGTTCATTCTTCATTGATCATTCATCCTTGTTCATTCTTCATCGTTCATTCCTCAATGATCATTGATCCTTGTTCATTCTTCATCGTTCATTCTTCATTGATCATTGATCATTTTTATTCTTCATCATTCATTCTTTAATGATCATTGATCCTAGTTCATTCTTCATCGTTCATTCTTCATCGTTCATTGATCCTTGTTCATTCTTCATTGTTCATTCTTTAATGATCATTGATCCTAGTTCATTCTTCATCGTTCATTGATCCTTGTTCATTCTTCATCGTTCATTCTTTAATGATCATTGATCCTAGTTCATTCTTCATCGTTCATTCTTCATTGATCATTGATCCTTGTTCATTCTTCATCGTTCTTTCTTCATTGATCATTGATCCTTGTTCATTGTTCATCGTTCATTCCTCAATGATCATTGATCCTTGTTCATTCTTCATTGATCATTGATCCTATTTTATTCTTCATCGTTCATTTTTTAATGATCATTGATCCTAGTTCATTCTTCATCGTTCATTCTTCATCGTTCATTGATCCCTTGTTCATTCTTCATCGTTCATTCTTTAATGATCATTGATCCTAGTTCATTCTTCATCGTTCATTCTTCATTGATCATTGATCCTTGTTCATTCTTCATCGTTCATTCTTCATTGATCATTGATCCTTGTTTATTCTTCATCGTTCATTCTTCATTGATCATTGATCCTTGTTCATTCTTCATCGTTCATTCTACATTTATCATTGATCCTTGTTCATTCTTCATCGTTCATTCTTCATTTATCATTGATCCTTGTTCATTCTTCATTGATCATTGATCCTTGTTCATTCTTCATCGTTCATTCTTCATTGATCATTGATCCTTGTTCATTCTTCATCGTTCATTCTTCATTGATCATTGTTCCTTGTTCATTGTTCATCGTTCATTCCTCAATGATCATTGATCCTTATTCATTCTTCATCGTTCATTCTTTATTTATCATTGATCTTTGTTTATTCTTCGTCGTTCATTCTTCATTGATCATTATTCCTTGTTCATTCTTCATCGTTCATTCTTTATAGATCATTGATCCTTTTTTCATTCTTCATCGTTCATTATTCATTGATCATTGATCCTTGTTCATTCTTCATCGTTCATTCTTTATTGATCATTGATCCTTGTTCATTCTTCATCGTTCATTCTTTATTGATCATTGATCCTATTTTATTCTTCATCGTTCATTTTTTAATGATCATTTATCCTAGTTCATTCTTCATCGTTCATTCTTCATTGATCATTGATCCTTGTTCATTCTTCATCGTTCATTCTTCATTGATCATTGATCCTTGTTTATTCTTCATCGTTCATTCTTCATTGATCATTGATCCTTGTTCATTCTTCATCGTTCATTCTACATTTATCATTGATCCTTTTTCATTCTTCATCGTTCATTCTTCATTGATCATTGATCCTTGTTCATTCTTCATCGTTCATTCTTCATTTATCATTGATCCTTGTTCATTCTTCATTGATCATTGATCCTTGTTCATTCTTCATCGTTCATTCTTCATTGATCATTGATCCTTGTTCATTCTTCATCGTTCATTCTTCATTGATCATTGATCCTTGTTCATTCTTCATCGTTCATTCTTCATTGATCATTGATCCTTGTTCATTCTTCATCGTTCATTCTTCATTGATCATTGATCCTTGTTCATTCTTCATCGTTCATTCCTCAATGATCATTGATCCTTGTTCATTCTTCATCGTTCATTCTTCATTGATCATTGATCCTATTTTATTCTTCATCATTCATTCTTTAATGATCATTGATCCTAGTTCATTCTTCATCGTTCATTCTTCATCGTTCATTGATCCTTGTTCATTCTTCATTGTTCATTCTTTAATGATCATTGATCCTAGTTCATTCTTCATCGTTCATTGATCCTTGTTCATTCTTCATCGTTCATTCTTTAATGATCATTGATCCTAGTTCATTCTTCATCGTTCATTCTTCATTGATCATTGATCCTTGTTCATTCTTCATCGTTCTTTCTTCATTGATCATTGATCCTTGTTCATTGTTCATCGTTCATTCCTCAATGATCATTGACCCTTGTTCATTCTTCATTGATCATTGATCCTATTTTATTCTTCATCGTTCATTTTTTAATGATCATTGATCCTAGTTCATTCTTCATCGTTCATTCTTCATCGTTCATTGATCCCTTGTTCATTCTTCATCGTTCATTCTTTAATGATCATTGATCCTAGTTCATTCTTCATCGTTCATTCTTCATTGATCATTGATCCTTGTTCATTCTTCATCGTTCATTCTTCATTGATCATTGATCCTTGTTTATTCTTCATCGTTCATTCTTCATTGATCATTGATCCTTGTTCATTCTTCATCGTTCATTCTACATTTATCATTGATTCTTGTTCATTCTTCATCGTTCATTCTTCATTTATCATTGATCCTTGTTCATTCTTCATTGATCATTGATCCTTGTTCATTCTTCATCGTTCATTCTTCATTGATCATTGATCCTTGTTCATTCTTCATCGTTCATTTCTTCATTGATCATTGTTCCTTGTTCATTGTTCATCGTTCATTCCTCAATGATCATTGATCCTTGTTCATTTTTCATCGTTCATTCTTTATTTATCATTGATCCTTGTTTATTCTTCATCGTTCATTCTTCATTGATCATTATTCCTTGTTCATTCTTCATCTTTCATTCTTCATTGATCATTGATCCTTGTTCATTCTTCATCGTTCATTCTTCATTGACCATTGATCCGATTTCATTCTTCATCGTTCATTCTTCATTGATCATTGATCCTTGTTCATTGTTCATTGTTCATTCCTCAATGATCATTGATCCTTGTTCATTCTTCATCGTTCATTCTTTAATGATCATTGATCCTAGTTCATTCTTTATTGATCATTGATCCTTGTTCATTCTTCATCGTTCATTCTTCATTTTTCATTGATCCTTGTTCATTCTTCATCGTTCATTCTTCTTTAATCATTGATCCTTGTTCATTCTTTATCGTTCATTCTTCATTGAACATTGATCCTTGTTCATTCTTCATCGTTCATTCTTCATTGATCATTGTTCCTTGTTCATTGTTAATCGTTCATTCCTCAATGATCATTGATCCTAGTTCATTCTTCATCGTTCATTCTTCATCGTTCATTGATCCTTGTTCATTCTTCATCGTTCATTCTTTAATGATCATTGATTCTAGTTCATTCTTCATCGTTCATTCTTCATTGATCATTGATCCTTGTTCATTCTTCATCGTTCATTCTTCATTGATCATTGATCCTTGTTTATTCTTCATCGTTCATTCTTCATTGATCATTGATCCTTGTTCATTCTTCATCGTTCATTCTACATTTATCATTAATCCTTGTTCATTCTTCATCGTTCATTCTTCATTTATCATTGATCCTTGTTCATTCTTCATTGATCATTGATCCTTGTTCATTCTTCATCGTTCATTCTTCATTGATCATTGATCCTTGTTCATTCTTCATCGTTCATTCTTCATTGATCATTGTTCCTTGTTCATTGTTCATCGTTCATTCCTCAATGATCATTGATCCTTGTTCATTCTTCATCGTTCATTCTTTATTTATCATTGATCTTTGTTTATTCTTCGTCGTTCATTCTTCATTGATCATTATTCCTTGTTCATTCTTCATCGTTCATTCTTCATAGATCATTGATCCTTTTTTTATTCTTCATCGTTCATTATTCATTGATCATTGATCCTTGTTCATTCTTCATCGTTCATTCTTTATTGATCATTGATCCTTGTTCATTCTTCATCGTTCATTCTTCATTGATCATTGATCCTATTTTATTCTTCATCGTTCATTTTTTAATGATCATTTATCCTAGTTCATTCTTCATCGTTCATTCTTCATTGATCATTGATCCTTGTTCATTCTTCATCGTTCATTCTTTATTTATCATTGATCCTTGTTTATTCTTCATCGTTCATTCTTCATTGATCATTATTCCTTGTTCATTCTTCATCTTTCATTCTTCATTGATCATTGATCCTTGTTCATTCTTCATCGTTCATTCTTCATTGACCATTGATCCGATTTCATTCTTCATCGTTCATTCTTCATTGATCATTGATCCTTGTTCATTGTTCATTGTTCATTCCTCAATGATCATTGATCCTTGTTCATTCTTCATCGTTCATTCTTTAATGATCATTGATCCTAGTTCATTCTTTATTGATCATTGATCCTTGTTCATTCTTCATCGTTCATTCTTCATTTTTCATTGATCCTTGTTCATTCTTCATCGTTCATTCTTCTTTAATCATTGATCCTTGTTCATTCTTTATCGTTCATTCTTCATTGAACATTGATCCTTGTTCATTCTTCATCGTTCATTCTTCATTGATCATTGTTCCTTGTTCATTGTTAATCGTTCATTCCTCAATGATCATTGATCCTAGTTCATTCTTCATCGTTCATTCTTCATCGTTCATTGATCCTTGTTCATTCTTCATCGTTCATTCTTTAATGATCATTGATTCTAGTTCATTCTTCATCGTTCATTCTTCATTGATCATTGATCCTTGTTCATTCTTCATCGTTCATTCTTCATTGATCATTGATCCTTGTTTATTCTTCATCGTTCATTCTTCATTGATCATTGATCCTTGTTCATTCTTCATCGTTCATTCTACATTTATCATTAATCCTTGTTCATTCTTCATCGTTCATTCTTCATTTATCATTGATCCTTGTTCATTCTTCATTGATCATTGATCCTTGTTCATTCTTCATCGTTCATTCTTCATTGATCATTGATCCTTGTTCATTCTTCATCGTTCATTCTTCATTGATCATTGTTCCTTGTTCATTGTTCATCGTTCATTCCTCAATGATCATTGATCCTTGTTCATTCTTCATCGTTCATTCTTTATTTATCATTGATCTTTGTTTATTCTTCGTCGTTCATTCTTCATTGATCATTATTCCTTGTTCATTCTTCATCGTTCATTCTTCATAGATCATTGATCCTTTTTTTATTCTTCATCGTTCATTATTCATTGATCATTGATCCTTGTTCATTCTTCATCGTTCATTCTTTATTGATCATTGATCCTTGTTCATTCTTCATCGTTCATTCTTCATTGATCATTGATCCTATTTTATTCTTCATCGTTCATTTTTTAATGATCATTTATCCTAGTTCATTCTTCATCGTTCATTCTTCATTGATCATTGATCCTTGTTCATTCTTCATCGTTCATTCTTTATTGATCATTGATCCTTGTTTATTCTTCATCGTTCATTCTTCATTGATCATTGATCCTTGTTCATTCTTCATCGTTCATTCTACATTTATCATTGATCCTTTTTCATTCTTCATCGTTCATTCTTCATTGATCATTGATCCTTGTTCATTCTTCATCGTTCATTCTTCATTTATCATTGATCCTTGTTCATTCTTCATCGTTCATTCTTCATTGATCATTGATCCTTGTTCATTCTTCATCGTTCATTCTTCATTGATCATTGATCCTTGTTCATTCTTCATCGTTCATTCTTCATTGATCATTGATCCTTGTTCATTCTTCATCGTTCATTCTTCATTGATCATTGATCCTTGTTCATTCTTCATCGTTCATTCTTCATTGATCATTGATCCTTGTTCATTCTTCATCGTTCATTCCTCAATGATCATTGATCCTTGTTCATTCTTCATCGTTCATTCTTCATTGATCATTGATCCTATTTTATTCTTCATCATTCATTGATCATTGATCCTAGTTCATTCTTCATCGTTCATTCTTCATCGTTCATTGATCCTTGTTCATTCTTCATTGTTCATTCTTTAATGATCATTGATCCTAGTTTATTCTTCATCGTTCATTCTTCATTGATCATTGATCCTTGTTCATTCTTCATCGTTCTTTCTTCATTGATCATTGATCCTTGTTCATTGTTCATCGTTCATTCCTCAATGATCATTGATCCTTGTTCATTCTTCATTGATCATTGATCCTATTTTATTCTTCATCGTTCATTTTTTAATGATCATTGATCCTAGTTCATTCTTCATCGTTCATTCTTCATCGTTCATTGATCCTTGTTCATTCTTCATCGTTCATTCTTTAATGATCATTGATCCTAGTTCATTCTTCATCGTTCATTCTTCATTGATCATTGATCCTTGTTCATTCTTCATCGTTCATTCTTCATTGATCATTGATCCTTGTTTATTCTTCATCGTTCATTATTCATTGATCATTGATCCTTGTTCATTCTTCATCGTTCATTCTTTATTGATCATTGATCCTTGTTCATTCTTCATCGTTCATTCTTCATTGATCATTGATCCTATTTTATTCTTCATCGTTCATTTTTTAATGATCATTTATCCTAGTTCATTCTTCATCGTTCATTCTTCATTGATCATTGATCCTTGTTTATTCTTCATCGTTCATTGTTCATTGATCATTGATCCTTGTTCATTCTTCATCGTTCATTCTACATTTATCATTGATCCTTGTTCATTCTTCATCGTTCATTCTTCATTTATCATTGATCCTTGTTCATTCTTCATTGATAAATTGATCCTTGTTCATTCTTCATCGTTCATTCTTCATTGATCATTGATCCTTGTTCATTCTTCATCGTTCATTCTTCATTGATCATTGATCCTTGTTCATTCTTCATCGTTCATTCTTCATTCATCATTGATCCTTGTTCATTCTTCATCGTTCATTCTTCATTGATCATTGATCCTTGTTCATTCTTCATCGTTCATTCTTTAATGATCCTTGATCCTAGTTCATTCTTTATTGATCATTGATCCTTGTTCATTCTTCATCGTTCATTCTTCAATGATCATTGATCCTTGTTCATTCTTCATCGTTCATTCTTCATTTATCATTGATCCTTGTTCATTCTTCATCGTTCATTCATCTTTAATCATTGATCCTTGTTCATTCTTTATCGTTCATTCTTCATTGAACATTGATCCTTGTTCATTCTTCATCGTTCATTCTTCATTGATCATTGTTCCTTGTTCATTGTTAATCGTTCATTCCTCAATGATCATTGATCCTAGTTCATTCTTCATCGTTCATTCTTCATCGTTCATTGATCCTTGTTCATTCTTCATCGTTCATTCTTTAATGATCATTGATTCTAGTTCATTCTTCATCGTTCATTCTTCATTGATCATTGATCCTTGTTCATTCTTCATCGTTCATTCTTCATTGATCATTGATCCTTGTTTATTCTTCATCGTTCATTCTTCATTGATCATTGATCCTTGTTCATTCTTCATCGTTCATTCTACATTTATCATTAATCCTTGTTCATTCTTCATCGTTCATTCTTCATTTATCATTGATCCTTGTTCATTCTTCATTGATCATTGATCCTTGTTCATTCTTCATCGTTCATTCTTCATTGATCATTGATCCTTGTTCATTCTTCATCGTTCATTCTTCATTGATCATTGTTCCTTGTTCATTGTTCATCGTTCATTCCTCAATGATCATTGATCCTTGTTCATTCTTCATCGTTCATTCTTTATTTATCATTGATCTTTGTTTATTCTTCGTCGTTCATTCTTCATTGATCATTATTCCTTGTTCATTCTTCATCGTTCATTCTTCATAGATCATTGATCCTTTTTTTATTCTTCATCGTTCATTATTCATTGATCATTGATCCTTGTTCATTCTTCATCGTTCATTCTTTATTGATCATTGATCCTTGTTCATTCTTCATTGATCATTGATCCTATTTTATTCTTCATCGTTCATTTTTTAATGATCATTTATCCTAGTTCATTCTTCATCGTTCATTCTTCATTGATCATTGATCCTTGTTCATTCTTCATCGTTCATTCTTTATTGATCATTGATCCTTGTTTATTCTTCATCGTTCATTCTTCATTGATCATTGATCCTTGTTCATTCTTCATCGTTCATTCTACATTTATCATTGATCCTTTTTCATTCTTCATCGTTCATTCTTCATTGATCATTGATCCTTGTTCATTCTTCATCGTTCATTCTTCATTTATCATTGATCCTTGTTCATTCTTCATCGTTCATTCTTCATTGATCATTGATCCTTGTTCATTCTTCATCGTTCATTCTTCATTGATCATTGATCCTTGTTCATTCTTCATCGTTCATTCTTCATTGATCATTGATCCTTGTTCATTCTTCATCGTTCATTCTTCATTGATCATTGATCCTTGTTCATTCTTCATCGTTCATTCTTCATTGATCATTGATCCTTGTTCATTCTTCATCGTTCATTCCTCAATGATCATTGATCCTTGTTCATTCTTCATCGTTCATTCTTCATTGATCATTGATCCTATTTTATTCTTCATCATTCATTGATCATTGATCCTAGTTCATTCTTCATCGTTCATTCTTCATCGTTCATTGATCCTTGTTCATTCTTCATTGTTCATTCTTTAATGATCATTGATCCTAGTTTATTCTTCATCGTTCATTCTTCATTGATCATTGATCCTTGTTCATTCTTCATCGTTCTTTCTTCATTGATCATTGATCCTTGTTCATTGTTCATCGTTCATTCCTCAATGATCATTGATCCTTGTTCATTCTTCATTGATCATTGATCCTATTTTATTCTTCGTCGTTCATTTTTTAATGATCATTGATCCTAGTTCATTCTTCATCGTTCATTGATCCTTGTTCATTCTTCATCGTTCATTCTTTAATGATCATTGATCCTAGTTCATTCTTCATCGTTCATTCTTCATTGATCATTGATCCTTGTTCATTCTTCATCATTCATTCTTCATTGATCATTGATCCTTGTTTATTCTTCATCGTTCATTCTTCATTGATCATTGATCCTTGTTCATTCTTCATCGTTCATTCTACATTTATCATTGATCCTTGTTCATTCTTCATCGTTCATTCTTCATTTATCATTGATCCTTGTTCATTCTTCATTGATCATTGATCCTTGTTCATTCTTCATCGTTCATTCTTCATTGATCATTGATCCTTGTTCATTCTTCATCGTTCATTCTTCATTGATCATTGTTCCTTGTTCATTGTTCATCGTTCATTCCTCAATGATCATTGATCCTTGTTCATTCTTCATCGTTCATTCTTTATTTATCATTGATCCTTGTTTATTCTTCATCGTTCATTCTTCATTGATCATTATTCCTTGTTCATTCTTCATCGTTCATTCTTCATTGATCATTGATCCTTGTTCATTCTTCATCGTTCATTCTTCATTGACCATTGATCCGATTTCATTCTTCATCGTTCATTCTTCATTGATCATTGATCCTTGTTCATTGTTCATTGTTCATTCCTCAATGATCATTGATCCTTGTTCATTCTTCATCGTTCATTCTTCATCGTTCATTGATCCTTGTTCATTCTTCATCGTTCATTCTTTAATGATCATTGATCCTAGTTCATTCTTTATTGATCATTGATCCTTGTTCATTCTTCATCGTTCATTCTTCATTGATCATTGATCCTTGTTCATTCTTCATTTATCATTGATCCTTGTTCATTCTTCATCGTTCATTCTTCTTTAATATTGATCCTTGTTCATTCTTTATCGTTCATTCTTCATTGATCATTGATCCTTGTTCATTCTTCATCGTTCATTCTTCATTGATCATTGTTCCTTGTTCATTGTTAATCGTTCATTCCTCAATGATCATTGATCCTTGTTCATTTTTCATCGTTCATTCTTCATCGTTCATTCTTTATTGATCATTATCCTTGTTCATTCTTCATCGTTCATTGTTCTTTAATCATTGATCCTTGTTCATTCTTTATCGTTCATTCTTCATTTATCATTGATCCAATTTTATTCTTCATCGTTCATTTTTTAATGATCATTGATCCTAGTTCATTCTTCATCGTTCATTCTTCATCGTTCATTGATCCTTGTTCATTCTTCATCGTTCATTCTTTAATGATCATTGATCCTAGTTCATTCTTCATCGTTCATTCTTCATTGATCATTGATCCTTGTTCATTCTTCATCGTTCTTTCTTCATTGATCATTGATCCTTGTTCATTGTTCATCGTTCATTCCTCAATGATCATTGATCCTTGTTCATTCTTCATTGATCATTGATCCTATTTTATTCTTCATCGTTCATTTTTTAATGATCGTTGATCCTAGTTCATTTTTCATCGTTCATTGATCCTTGTTCATTCTTCATCGTTCATTCTTTAATGATCATTGATCCTAGTTCATTCTTCATTGTTCATTCTTCATTGATCATTGATCCTTGTTCATTCTTCATCGTTCATTCTTCATTGATCATTGATGCTTGTTTATTCTTCATCGTTCATTCTTCATTGATCATTGATCCTTGTTCATTCTTCATCGTTCATTCTACATTTATCATTGATCCTTGTTCATTCTTCATCGTTCATTCTTCATTTATCATTGATCCTTGTTCATTCTTCATTGATAAATTGATCCTTGTTCATTCTTCATTGATCATTGATCCTTGTTCATTCTTCATCGTTCATTCTTCATTGATCATTGTTCCTTGTTCATTGTTCATCGTTCATTCCTCAATGATCATTGATCCTTGTTCATTCTTCATCGTTCATTCTTTATTTATCATTGATCTTTGTTTATTCTTCGTTGTTCATTCTTCATTGATCATTATTCCTTGTTCATTCTTCATCGTTCATTCTTCATAGATCATTGATCCTTTTTTCATTCTTCATCGTTCATTATTCATTGATCATTGATCCTTGTTCATTCTTCATCGTTCATTCTTTATTGATCATTGATCCTTGTTCATTCTTCATCGTTCATTCTTTATTGATCATTGATCCTATTTTATTCTTCATCGTTCATTTTTTAATGATCATTTATCCTAGTTCATTCTTCATCGTTCATTCTTCATTGATCATTGATCCTTGTTCATTCTTCATCGTTCATTCTTCATTGATCATTGATCCTTGTTTATTCTTCATCGTTCATTCTTCATTGATCATTGATCCTTGTTCATTCTTCATCGTTCATTCTACATTTATCATTGATCCTTTTTCATTCTTCATCGTTCATTCTTCATTGATCATTGATCCTTGTTCATTCTTCATTGATCATTGATCCTTGTTCATTCTTCATTGATCATTGATCCTTGTTCATTCTTCATCGTTCATTCTTCATTGATCATTGATCCTTGTTCATTCTTCATCGTTCATTCTTCATTGATCATTGATCCTTGTTCATTCTTCATCGTTCATTCTTCATTGATCATTGATCCTTGTTCATTCTTCATCGTTCATTCTTCATTGATCATTGATCCTTGTTCATTCTTCATCGTTCATTCCTCAATGATCATTGATCCTTGTTCATTCTTCATCGTTCATTCTTCATTGATCATTGATCCTATTTTATTCTTCATCATTCATTCTTTAATGATCATTGATCCTAGTTCATTCTTCATCGTTCATTCTTCATCGTTCATTGATCCTTGTTCATTCTTCATCGTTCATTCTTTAATGATCATTGATCCTAGTTCATTCTTCATCGTTCATTCTTCATTGATCATTGATCCTTGTTCATTCTTCATCGGTCTTTCTTCATTGATCATTGATCCTTGTTCATTGTTCATCGTTCATTCCTCAATGATCATTGATCCTTGTTCATTCTTCATTGATCATTGATCCTATTTTATTCTTCATCGTTCATTTTTTAATGATCATTGATCCTAGTTCATTCTTCATCGTTCATTCTTCATCGTTCATTGATCCCTTGTTCATTCTTCATCGTTCATTCTTTAATGATCATTGATCCTAGTTCATTCTTCATCGTTCATTCTTCATTGATCATTGATCCTTGTTCATTCTTCATCGTTCATTCTTCATTGATCATTGATCCTTGTTTATTCTTCATCGTTCATTCTTCATTGATCATTGATCCTTGTTCATTCTTCATCGTTCATTCTACATTTATCATTGATCCTTGTTCATTCTTCATCGTTCATTCTTCATTTATCATTGATCCTTGTTCATTCTTCATTGATCATTGATCCTTGTTCATTCTTCATTGTTCATTCTTCATTGATCATTGATCCTTGTTCATTCTTCATCGTTCATTCTTCATTGATCATTGTTCCTTGTTCATTGTTCATCGTTCATTCCTCAATGATCATTGATCCTTGTTCATTCTTCATCGTTCATTCTTTATTTATCATTGATCCTTGTTTATTCTTCATCGTTCATTCTTCATTGATCATTATTCCTTGTTCATTCTTCATCTTTCATTCTTCATTGATCATTGATCCTTGTTCATTCTTCATCGTTCATTCTTCATTGACCATTGATCCGATTTCATTCTTCATCGTTCATTCTTCATTGATCATTGATCCTTGTTCATTGTTCATTGTTCATTCCTCAATGATCATTGATCCTTGTTCATTCTTCATCGTTCATTCTTTAATGATCATTGATCCTAGTTCATTCTTTATTGATCATTGATCCTTGTTCATTCTTCATCGTTCATTCTTCAATGATCATTGATCCTTGTTCATTCTTCATCGTTCATTCTTCATTTATCATTGATCCTTGTTCATTCTTCATCGTTCATTCTTCTTTAATCATTGATCCTTGTTCATTCTTTATCGTTCATTCTTCATTGAACATTGATCCTTGTTCATTCTTCATCGTTCATTCTTCATTGATCATTGTTCCTTGTTCATTGTTAATCGTTCATTCCTCAATGATCATTGATCCTAGTTCATTCTTCATCGTTCATTCTTCATCGTTCATTGATCCTTGTTCATTCTTGATCGTTCATTCTTTAATGATCATTGATCCTAGTTCATTCTTCATCGTTCATTCTTCATTGATCATTGATCCTTGTTCATTCTTCATCGTTCATTCTTCATTGATCATTGATCCTTGTTTATTCTTCATCGTTCATTCTTCATTGATCATTGATCCTTGTTCATTCTTCATCGTTCATTCTACATTTATCATTGATCCTTGTTCATTCTTCATCGTTCATTCTTCATTTATCATTGATCCTTGTTCATTCTTCATTGATCATTGATCCTTGTTCATTCTTCATCGTTCATTCTTCATTGATCATTGATCCTTGTTCATTCTTCATCGTTCATTCTTTATTTATCATTGATCCTTGTTTATTCTTCATCGTTCATTCTTCATTGATCATTATTCCTTGTTCATTCTTCATCTTTCATTCTTCATTGATCATTGATCCTTGTTCATTCTTCATCGTTCATTCTTCATTGACCATTGATCCGATTTCATTCTTCATCGTTCATTCTTCATTGATCATTGATCCTTGTTCATTGTTCATTGTTCATTCCTCAATGATCATTGATCCTTGTTCATTCTTCATCGTTCATTCTTTAATGATCATTGATCCTAGTTCATTCTTTATTGATCATTGATCCTTGTTCATTCTTCATCGTTCATTCTTCAATGATCATTGATCCTTGTTCATTCTTCATCGTTCATTCTTCATTTATCATTGATCCTTGTTCATTCTTCATCGTTCATTCTTCTTTAATCATTGATCCTTGTTCATTCTTTATCGTTCATTCTTCATTGAACATTGATCCTTGTTCGTTCTTCATCGTTCATTCTTCATTGATCATTGTTCCTTGTTCATTGTTAATCGTTCATTCCTCAATGATCATTGATCCTAGTTCATTCTTCATTGTTCATTCTTCATCGTTCATTGATCCTTGTTCATTCTTCATCGTTCATTCTTTAATGATCATTGATCCTAGTTCATTCTTCATCGTTCATTCTTCATTGATCATTGATCCTTGTTCATTCTTCATCGTTCATTCTTCATTGATCATTGATCCTTGTTTATTCTTCATCGTTCATTCTTCATTGATCATTGATCCTTGTTCATTCTTCATCGTTCATTCTACATTTATCATTGATCCTTGTTCATTCTTCATCGTTCATTCTTCATTTATCATTGATCCTTGTTCATTCTTCATTGATCATTGATCCTTGTTCATTCTTCATCGTTCATTCTTCATTGATCATTGATCCTTGTTCATTCTTCATCGTTCATTCTTCATTGATCATTGTTCCTTGTTCATTGTTCATCGTTCATTCCTCAATGATCATTGATCCTTGTTCATTCTTCATCGTTCATTCTTTATTTATCATTGATCTTTGTTTATTCTTCGTCGTTCATTCTTCATTGATCATTATTCCTTGTTCATTCTTCATCGTTCATTCTTCATAGATCATTGATCCTTTTTTTATTCTTCATCGTTCATTATTCATTGATCATTGATCCTTGTTCATTCTTCATCGTTCATTCTTTATTGATCATTGATCCTTGTTCATTCTTCATCGTTCATTCTTCATTGATCATTGATCCTATTTTATTCTTCATCGTTCATTTTTTAATGATCATTTATCCTAGTTCATTCTTCATCGTTCATTCTTCATTGATCATTGATCCTTGTTCATTCTTCATAGTTCATTCTTTATTGATCATTGATCCTTGTTTATTCTTCATCGTTCATTCTTCATTGATCATTGATCCTTGTTCATTCTTCATCGTTCATTCTACATTTATCATTGATCCTTTTTCATTCTTCATCGTTCATTCTTCATTGATCATTGATCCTTGTTCATTCTTCATCGTTCATTCTTCATTTATCATTGATCCTTGTTCATTCTTCATCGTTCATTCTTCATTGATCATTGATCCTTGTTCATTCTTCATCGTTCATTCTTCATTGATCATTGATCCTTGTTCATTCTTCATCGTTCATTCTTCATTGATCATTGATCCTTGTTCATTCTTCATCGTTCATTCTTCATTGATCATTGATCCTTGTTCATTCTTCATCGTTCATTCTTCATTGATCATTGATCCTTGTTCATTCTTCATCGTTCATTCCTCAATGATCATTGATCCTTGTTCATTCTTCATCGTTCATTCTTCATTGATCATTGATCCTATTTTATTCTTCATCATTCATTGATCATTGATCCTAGTTCATTCTTCATCGTTCATTCTTCATCGTTCATTGATCCTTGTTCATTCTTCATTGTTCATTCTTTAATGATCATTGATCCTAGTTCATTCTTCATCGTTCATTCTTCATTGATCATTGATCCTTGTTCATTCTTCATCGTTCTTTCTTCATTGATCATTGATCCTTGTTCATTGTTCATCGTTCATTCCTCAATGATCATTGATCCTTGTTCATTCTTCATTGATCATTGATCCTATTTTATTCTTCATCGTTCATTTTTTAATGATCATTGATCCTAGTTCATTCTTCATCGTTCATTCTTCATCGTTCATTGATCCTTGTTCATTCTTCATCGTTCATTCTTTAATGATCATTGATCCTAGTTCATTCTTCATCGTTCATTCTTCATTGATCATTGATCCTTGTTCATTTTTCATCGTTCATTCTTCATTGATCATTGATCCTTGTTTATTCTTCATCGTTCATTCTTCATTGATCATTGATCCTTGTTCATTCTTCATCGTTCATTCTACATTTATCATTGATCCTTGTTCATTCTTCATCGTTCATTCTTCATTTATCATTGATCCTTGTTCATTCTTCATTGATCATTGATCCTTGTTCATTCTTCATCGTTCATTCTTCATTGATCATTGATCCTTGTTCATTCTTCATCGTTCATTCTTCATTGATCATTGTTCCTTGTTCATTGTTCATCGTTCATTCCTCAATGATCATTGATCCTAGTTCATTCTTCATCGTTCATTGATCCTTGTTCATTCTTCATCGTTCATTCTTTAATGATCATTGATCCTAGTTCATTCTTCATCGTTCATTCTTCATTGATCATTGATCCTTGTTCATTCTTCATCATTCATTCTTCATTGATCATTGATCCTTGTTTATTCTTCATCGTTCATTCTTCATTGATCATTGATCCTTGTTCATTCTTCATCGTTCATTCTACATTTATCATTGATCCTTGTTCATTCTTCATCGTTCATTCTTCATTTATCATTGATCCTTGTTCATTCTTCATTGATCATTGATCCTTGTTCATTCTTCATCGTTCATTCTTCATTGATCATTGATCCTTGTTCATTCTTCATCGTTCATTCTTCATTGATCATTGTTCCTTGTTCATTGTTCATCGTTCATTCCTCAATGATCATTGATCCTTGTTCATTCTTCATCGTTCATTCTTTATTTATCATTGATCCTTGTTTATTCTTCATCGTTCATTCTTCATTGATCATTATTCCTTGTTCATTCTTCATCGTTCATTCTTCATTGATCATTGATCCTTGTTCATTCTTCATCGTTCATTCTTCATTGACCATTGATCCGATTTCATTCTTCATCGTTCATTCTTCATTGATCATTGATCCTTGTTCATTGTTCATTGTTCATTCCTCAATGATCATTGATCCTTGTTCATTCTTCATCGTTCATTCTTCATCGTTCATTGATCCTTGTTCATTCTTCATCGTTCATTCTTTAATGATCATTGATCCTAGTTCATTCTTTATTGATCATTGATCCTTGTTCATTCTTCATCGTTCATTCTTCATTGATCATTGATCCTTGTTCATTCTTCATCGTTCATTCTTCATTTATCATTGATCCTTGTTCATTCTTCATCGTTCATTCTTCTTTAATATTGATCCTTGTTCATTCTTTATCGTTCATTCTTCATTGATCATTGATCCTTGTTCATTCTTCATCGTTCATTCTTCATTGATCATTGTTCCTTGTTCATTGTTAATCGTTCATTCCTCAATGATCATTGATCCTTGTTCATTTTTCATCGTTCATTCTTCATCGTTCATTCTTTATTGATCATTATCCTTGTTCATTCTTCATCGTTCATTGTTCTTTAATCATTGATCCTTGTTCATTCTTTATCGTTCATTCTTCATTGATCATTGATCCAATTTTATTCTTCATCGTTCATTTTTTAATGATCATTGATCCTAGTTCATTCTTCATCGTTCATTCTTCATCGTTCATTGATCCTTGTTCATTCTTCATCGTTCATTCTTTAATGATCATTGATCCTAGTTCATTCTTCATCGTTCATTCTTCATTGATCATTGATCCTTGTTCATTCTTCATCGTTCATTCTTCATTGATCATTGATCCTTGTTTATTCTTCATCGTTCATTCTTCATTGATCATTGATCCTTGTTCATTCTTCATCGTTCATTCTACATTTATCATTGATCCTTGTTCATTCTTCATCGTTCATTCTTCATTTATCATTGATCCTTGTTCATTCTTCATTGATCATTGATCCTTGTTCATTCTTCATCGTTCATTCTTCATTGATCATTGATCCTTGTTCATTCTTCATCGTTCATTCTTCATTGATCATTGTTCCTTGTTCATTGTTCATCGTTCATTCCTCAATGATCATTGATCCTTGTTCATTCTTCATCGTTCATTGATCCTTGTTCATTCTTCATCGTTCATTCTTTAATGATCATTGATCCTAGTTCATTCTTCATCGTTCATTCTTCATTGATCATTGATCCTTGTTCATTCTTCATCGTTCTTTCTTCATTGATCATTGATCCTTGTTCATTGTTCATCGTTCATTCCTCAATGATCATTGATCCTTGTTCATTCTTAATTGATCATTGATCCTATTTTATTCTTCATCGTTCATTTTTTAATGATCGTTGATCCTAGTTCATTTTTCATCGTTCATTGAACCTTGTTCATTCTTCATCGTTCATTCTTTAATGATCATTGATCCTAGTTCATTCTTCATTGTTCATTCTTCATTGATCATTGATCCTTGTTCATTCTTCATCGTTCATTCTTCATTGATCATTGATCCTTGTTTATTCTTCATCGTTCATTCTTCATTGATCATTGATCCTTGTTCATTCTTCATCGTTCATTCTACATTTATCATTGATCCTTGTTCATTCTTCATCGTTCATTCTTCATTTATCATTGATCCTTGTTCATTCTTCATTGATAAATTGATCCTTGTTCATTCTTCATCGTTCATTCTTCATTGATCATTGATCCTTGTTCATTCTTCATCGTTCATTCTTCATTGATCATTGTTCCTTGTTCATTGTTCATCGTTCATTCCTCAATGATCATTGATCCTTGTTCATTCTTCATCGTTCATTCTTTATTTATCATTGATCTTTGTTTATTCTTCGTTGTTCATTCTTCATTGATCATTATTCCTTGTTCATTCTTCATCGTTCATTCTTCATAGATCATTGATCCTTTTTTCATTCTTCATCGTTCATTATTCATTGATCATTGATCCTTGTTCATTCTTCATCGTTCATTCTTTATTGATCATTGATCCTTGTTCATTCGTCATCGTTCATTCTTTATTGATCATTGATCCTATTTTATTCTTCATCGTTCATTTTTTAATGATCATTTATCCTAGTTCATTCTTCATCGTTCATTCTTCATTGATCATTGATCCTTGTTCATTCTTCATCGTTCATTCTTCATTGATCATTGATCCTTGTTTATTCTTCATCGTTCATTCTTCATTGATCATTGATCCTTGTTCATTCTTCATCGTTCATTCTACATTTATCATTGATCCTTTTTCATTCTTCATCGTTCATTCTTCATTGATCATTGATCCTTGTTCATTCTTCATTGATCATTGATCCTTGTTCATTCTTCATTGATCATTGATCCTTGTTCATTCTTCATCGTTCATTCTTCATTGATCATTGATCCTTGTTCATTCTTCATCGTTCATTCTTCATTGATCATTGATCCTTGTTCATTCTTCATCGTTCATTCTTCATTGATCATTGATCCTTGTTCATTCTTCATCGTTCATTCTTCATTGATCATTGATCCTTGTTCATTCTTCATCGTTCATTCCTCAATGATCATTGATCCTTGTTCATTCTTCATCGTTCATTCTTCATTGATCATTGATCCTATTTTATTCTTCATCATTCATTCTTTAATGATCATTGATCCTAGTTCATTCTTCATCGTTCATTCTTCATCGTTCATTGATCCTTGTTCATTCTTCATCGTTCATTCTTTAATGATCATTGATCCTAGTTCATTCTTCATCGTTCATTCTTCATTGATCATTGATCCTTGTTCATTCTTCATCGTTCTTTCTTCATTGATCATTGATCCTTGTTCATTGTTCATCGTTCATTCCTCAATGATCATTGATCCTTGTTCATTCTTCATTGATCATTGATCCTATTTTATTCTTCATCGTTCATTTTTTAATGATCATTGATCCTAGTTCATTCTTCATCGTTCATTCTTCATCGTTCATTGATCCCTTGTTCATTCTTCATCGTTCATTCTTTAATGATCATTGATCCTAGTTCATTCTTCATCGTTCATTCTTCATTGATCATTGATCCTTGTTCATTCTTCATCGTTCATTCTTCATTGATCATTGATCCTTGTTTATTCTTCATCGTTCATTCTTCATTGATCATTGATCCTTGTTCATTCTTCATCGTTCATTCTACATTTATCATTGATCCTTGTTCATTCTTCATCGTTCATTCTTCATTTATCATTGATCCTTGTTCATTCTTCATTGATCATTGATCCTTGTTCATTCTTCATTGTTCATTGTTCATTGATCATTGATCCTTGTTCATTCTTCATCGTTCATTCTTCATTGATCATTGTTCCTTGTTCATTGTTCATCGTTCATTCCTCAATGATCATTGATCCTTGTTCATTCTTCATCGTTCATTCTTTATTTATCATTGATCCTTGTTTATTCTTCATCGTTCATTCTTCATTGATCATTATCCCTTGTTCATTCTTCATCTTTCATTCTTCATTGATCATTGATCCTTGTTCATTCTTCATCGTTCATTCTTCATTGACCATTGATCCGATTTCATTCTTCATCGTTCATTCTTCATTGATCATTGATCCTTGTTCATTGTTCATTGTTCATTCCTCAATGATCATTGATCCTTGTTCATTCTTCATCGTTCATTCTTTAATGATCATTGATCCTAGTTCATTCTTTATTGATCATTGATCCTTGTTCATTCTTCATCGTTCATTCTTCAATGATCATTGATCCTTGTTCATTCTTCATCGTTCATTCTTCATTTATCATTGATCCTTGTTCATTCTTCATCGTTCATTCTTCTTTAATCATTGATCCTTGTTCATTCTTTATCGTTCATTCTTCATTGAACATTGATCCTTGTTCATTCTTCATCGTTCATTCTTCATTGATCATTGTTCCTTGTTCATTGTTAATCGTTCATTCCTCAATGATCATTGATCCTAGTTCATTCTTCATCGTTCATTCTTCATCGTTCATTGATCCTTGTTCATTCTTGATCGTTCATTCTTTAATGATCATTGATCCTAGTTCATTCTTCATCGTTCATTCTTCATTGATCATTGATCCTTGTTCATTCTTCATCGTTCATTCTTCATTTATCATTGATCCTTGTTCATTCTTCATTGATAAATTGATCCTTGTTCATTCTTCATCGTTCATTCTTCATTGATCATTGATCCTTGTTCATTCTTCATCGTTCATTCTTCATTGATCATTGTTCCTTGTTCATTGTTCATCGTTCATTCCTCAATGATCATTGATCCTTGTTCATTCTTCATCGTTCATTCTTTATTTATCATTGATCTTTGTTTATTCTTCGTTGTTCATTCTTCATTGATCATTATTCCTTGTTCATTCTTCATCGTTCATTCTTCATAGATCATTGATCCTTTTTTCATTCTTCATCGTTCATTATTCATTGATCATTGATCCTTGTTCATTCTTCATCGTTCATTCTTTATTGATCATTGATCCTTGTTCATTCGTCATCGTTCATTCTTTATTGATCATTGATCCTATTTTATTCTTCATCGTTCATTTTTTAATGATCATTTATCCTAGTTCATTCTTCATCGTTCATTCTTCATTGATCATTGATCCTTGTTCATTCTTCATCGTTCATTCTTCATTGATCATTGATCCTTGTTTATTCTTCATCGTTCATTCTTCATTGATCATTGATCCTTGTTCATTCTTCATCGTTCATTCTACATTTATCATTGATCCTTTTTCATTCTTCATCGTTCATTCTTCATTGATCATTGATCCTTGTTCATTCTTCATTGATCATTGATCCTTGTTCATTCTTCATTGATCATTGATCCTTGTTCATTCTTCATCGTTCATTCTTCATTGATCATTGATCCTTGTTCATTCTTCATCGTTCATTCTTCATTGATCATTGATCCTTGTTCATTCTTCATCGTTCATTCTTCATTGATCATTGATCCTTGTTCATTCTTCATCGTTCATTCTTCATTGATCATTGATCCTTGTTCATTCTTCATCGTTCATTCCTCAATGATCATTGATCCTTGTTCATTCTTCATCGTTCATTCTTCATTGATCATTGATCCTATTTTATTCTTCATCATTCATTCTTTAATGATCATTGATCCTAGTTCATTCTTCATCGTTCATTCTTCATCGTTCATTGATCCTTGTTCATTCTTCATCGTTCATTCTTTAATGATCATTGATCCTAGTTCATTCTTCATCGTTCATTCTTCATTGATCATTGATCCTTGTTCATTCTTCATCGTTCTTTCTTCATTGATCATTGATCCTTGTTCATTGTTCATCGTTCATTCCTCAATGATCATTGATCCTTGTTCATTCTTCATTGATCATTGATCCTATTTTATTCTTCATCGTTCATTTTTTAATGATCATTGATCCTAGTTCATTCTTCATCGTTCATTCTTCATCGTTCATTGATCCCTTGTTCATTCTTCATCGTTCATTCTTTAATGATCATTGATCCTAGTTCATTCTTCATCGTTCATTCTTCATTGATCATTGATCCTTGTTCATTCTTCATCGTTCATTCTTCATTGATCATTGATCCTTGTTTATTCTTCATCGTTCATTCTTCATTGATCATTGATCCTTGTTCATTCTTCATCGTTCATTCTACATTTATCATTGATCCTTGTTCATTCTTCATTTATCATTGATCCTTGTTCATTCTTCATTGATCATTGATCCTTGTTCATTCTTCATTGTTCATTGTTCATTGATCATTGATCCTTGTTCATTCTTCATCGTTCATTCTTCATTGATCATTGTTCCTTGTTCATTGTTCATCGTTCATTCCTCAATGATCATTGATCCTTGTTCATTCTTCATCGTTCATTCTTTATTTATCATTGATCCTTGTTTATTCTTCATCGTTCATTCTTCATTGATCATTATCCCTTGTTCATTCTTCATCTTTCATTCTTCATTGATCATTGATCCTTGTTCATTCTTCATCGTTCATTCTTCATTGACCATTGATCCGATTTCATTCTTCATCGTTCATTCTTCATTGATCATTGATCCTTGTTCATTGTTCATTGTTCATTCCTCAATGATCATTGATCCTTGTTCATTCTTCATCGTTCATTCTTTAATGATCATTGATCCTAGTTCATTCTTTATTGATCATTGATCCTTGTTCATTCTTCATCGTTCATTCTTCAATGATCATTGATCCTTGTTCATTCTTCATCGTTCATTCTTCATTTATCATTGATCCTTGTTCATTCTTCATCGTTCATTCTTCTTTAATCATTGATCCTTGTTCATTCTTTATCGTTCATTCTTCATTGAACATTGATCCTTGTTCATTCTTCATCGTTCATTCTTCATTGATCATTGTTCCTTGTTCATTGTTAATCGTTCATTCCTCAATGATCATTGATCCTAGTTCATTCTTCATCGTTCATTCTTCATCGTTCATTGATCCTTGTTCATTCTTGATCGTTCATTCTTTAATGATCATTGATCCTAGTTCATTCTTCATCGTTCATTCTTCATTGATCATTGATCCTTGTTCATTCTTCATCGTTCATTCTTCATTGATCATTGATCCTTGTTTATTCTTCATCGTTCATTCTTCATTGATCATTGATCCTTGTTCATTCTTCATCGTTCATTCTACATTTATCATTGATCCTTGTTCATTCTTCATCGTTCATTCTTCATTTATCATTGATCCTTGTTCATTCTTCATTGATCATTGATCCTTGTTCATTCTTCATCGTTCATTCTTCATTGATCATTGATCCTTGTTCATTCTTCATCGTTCATTCTTTATTTATCATTGATCCTTGTTTATTCTTCATCGTTCATTCTTCATTGATCATTATTCCTTGTTCATTCTTCATCTTTCATTCTTCATTGATCATTGATCCTTGTTCATTCTTCATCGTTCATTCTTCATTGACCATTGATCCGATTTCATTCTTCATCGTTCATTCTTCATTGATCATTGATCCTTGTTCATTGTTCATTGTTCATTCCTCAATGATCATTGATCCTTGTTCATTCTTCATCGTTCATTCTTTAATGATCATTGATCCTAGTTCATTCTTTATTGATCATTGATCCTTGTTCATTCTTCATCGTTCATTCTTCAATGATCATTGATCCTTGTTCATTCTTCATCGTTCATTCTTCATTTATCATTGATCCTTGTTCATTCTTCATCGTTCATTCTTCTTTAATCATTGATCCTTGTTCATTCTTTATCGTTCATTCTTCATTGAACATTGATCCTTGTTCGTTCTTCATCGTTCATTCTTCATTGATCATTGTTCCTTGTTCATTGTTAATCGTTCATTCCTCAATGATCATTGATCCTAGTTCATTCTTCATTGTTCATTCTTCATCGTTCATTGATCCTTGTTCATTCTTCATCGTTCATTCTTTAATGATCATTGATCCTAGTTCATTCTTCATCGTTCATTCTTCATTGATCATTGATCCTTGTTCATTCTTCATCGTTCATTCTTCATTGATCATTGATCCTTGTTTATTCTTCATCGTTCATTCTTCATTGATCATTGATCCTTGTTCATTCTTCATCGTTCATTCTACATTTATCATTGATCCTTGTTCATTCTTCATCGTTCATTCTTCATTTATCATTGATCCTTGTTCATTCTTCATTGATCATTGATCCTTGTTCATTCTTCATCGTTCATTCTTCATTGATCATTGATCCTTGTTCATTCTTCATCGTTCATTCTTCATTGATCATTGTTCCTTGTTCATTGTTCATCGTTCATTCCTCAATGATCATTGATCCTTGTTCATTCTTCATCGTTCATTCTTTATTTATCATTGATCTTTGTTTATTCTTCGTCGTTCATTCTTCATTGATCATTATTCCTTGTTCATTCTTCATCGTTCATTCTTCATAGATCATTGATCCTTTTTTTATTCTTCATCGTTCATTATTCATTGATCATTGATCCTTGTTCATTCTTCATCGTTCATTCTTTATTGATCATTGATCCTTGTTCATTCTTCATCGTTCATTCTTCATTGATCATTGATCCTATTTTATTCTTCATCGTTCATTTTTTAATGATCATTTATCCTAGTTCATTCTTCATCGTTCATTCTTCATTGATCATTGATCCTTGTTCATTCTTCATAGTTCATTCTTTATTGATCATTGATCCTTGTTTATTCTTCATCGTTCATTCTTCATTGATCATTGATCCTTGTTCATTCTTCATCGTTCATTCTACATTTATCATTGATCCTTTTTCATTCTTCATCGTTCATTCTTCATTGATCATTGATCCTTGTTCATTCTTCATCGTTCATTCTTCATTTATCATTGATCCTTGTTCATTCTTCATCGTTCATTCTTCATTGATCATTGATCCTTGTTCATTCTTCATCGTTCATTCTTCATTGATCATTGATCCTTGTTCATTCTTCATCGTTCATTCTTCATTGATCATTGATCCTTGTTCATTCTTCATCGTTCATTCTTCATTGATCATTGATCCTTGTTCATTCTTCATCGTTCATTCTTCATTGATCATTGATCCTTGTTCATTCTTCATCGTTCATTCCTCAATGATCATTGATCCTTGTTCATTCTTCATCGTTCATTCTTCATTGATCATTGATCCTATTTTATTCTTCATCATTCATTGATCATTGATCCTAGTTCATTCTTCATCGTTCATTCTTCATCGTTCATTGATCCTTGTTCATTCTTCATTGTTCATTCTTTAATGATCATTGATCCTAGTTCATTCTTCATCGTTCATTCTTCATTGATCATTGATCCTTGTTCATTCTTCATCGTTCTTTGTTCATTGATCATTGATCCTTGTTCATTGTTCATCGTTCATTCCTCAATGATCATTGATCCTTGTTCATTCTTCATTGATCATTGATCCTATTTTATTCTTCATCGTTCATTTTTTAATGATCATTGATCCTAGTTCATTCTTCATCGTTCATTCTTCATCGTTCATTGATCCTTGTTCATTCTTCATCGTTCATTCTTTAATGATCATTGATCCTAGTTCATTCTTCATCGTTCATTCTTCATTGATCATTGATCCTTTTTCATTTTTCATCGTTCATTCTTCATTGATCATTGATCCTTGTTTATTCTTCATCGTTCATTCTTCATTGATCATTGATCCTTGTTCATTCTTCATCGTTCATTCTACATTTATCATTGATCCTTGTTCATTCTTCATCGTTCATTCTTCATTTATCATTGATCCTTGTTCATTCTTCATTGATCATTGATCCTTGTTCATTCTTCATCGTTCATTCTTCATTGATCATTGATCCTTGTTCATTCTTCATCGTTCATTCTTCATTGATCATTGTTCCTTGTTCATTGTTCATCGTTCATTCCTCAATGATCATTGATCCTTGTTCATTCTTCATCGTTCATTCTTTATTTATCATTGATCCTTGTTTATTCTTCATCGTTCATTCTTCATTGATCATTATTCCTTGTTCATTCTTCATCGTTCATTCTTCATTGATCATTGATCCTTGTTCATTCTTCATCGTTCATTCTTCATTGACCATTGATCCGATTTCATTCTTCATCGTTCATTCTTCATTGATCATTGATCCTTGTTCATTGTTCATTGTTCATTCCTCAATGATCATTGATCCTTGTTCATTCTTCATCGTTCATTGATCCTTGTTCATTCTTCATCGTTCATTCTTTAATGATCATTGATCCTAGTTCATTCTTTATTGATCATTGATCCTTGTTCATTCTTCATCGTTCATTCTTCATTGATCATTGATCCTTGTTCATTCTTCATCGTTCATTCTTCATTTATCATTGATCCTTGTTCATTCTTCATCGTTCATTCTTCTTTAATATTGATCCTTGTTCATTCTTTATCGTTCATTCTTCATTGATCATTGATCCTTGTTCATTCTTCATCGTTCATTCTTCATTGATCATTGTTCCTTGTTCATTGTTAATCGTTCATTCCTCAATGATCATTGATCCTTGTTCATTTTTCATCGTTCATTCTTCATCGTTCATTCTTTATTGATCATTATCCTTGTTCATTCTTCATCGTTCATTGTTCTTTAATCATTGATCCTTGTTCATTCTTTATCGTTCATTCTTCATTGATCATTGATCCAATTTTATTCTTCATCGTTCATTTTTTAATGATCATTGATCCTAGTTCATTCTTCATCGTTCATTCTTCATCGTTCATTGATCCTTGTTCATTCTTCATCGTTCATTCTTTAATGATCATTGATCCTAGTTCATTCTTCATCGTTCATTCTGCATTGATCATTGATCCTTGTTCATTCTTCATCGTTCATTCTTCATTGATCATTGATCCTTGTTTATTCTTCATCGTTCATTCTTCATTGATCATTGATCCTTGTTCATTCTTCATCGTTCATTCTACATTTATCATTGATCCTTGTTCATTCTTCATCGTTCATTCTTCATTTATCATTGATCCTTGTTCATTCTTCATTGATCATTGATCCTTGTTCATTCTTCATCGTTCATTCTTCATTGATCATTGATCCTTGTTCATTCTTCATCGTTCATTCTTCATTGATCATTGTTCCTTGTTCATTGTTCATCGTTCATTCCTCAATGATCATTGATCCTTGTTCATTCTTCATCGTTCATTTTTATTTATCATTGATCTTTGTTTATTCTTCGTCGTTCATTCTTCATTGATCATTATTCCTTGTTCATTCTTCATCGTTCATTCTTCATAGATCATTGATCCTTTTTTCATTCTTCATCGTTCATTATTCATTGATCATTGATCCTTGTTCATTCTTCATCGTTCATTCTTTATTGATCATTGATCCTTGTTCATTCTTCATCGTTCATTCTTCATTGATCATTGATCCTATTTTATTCTTCATCGTTCATTTTTTAATTATCATTTATCCTAGTTCATTCTTCATCGTTCATTCTTCATTGATCATTGATCCTTGTTCATTCTTCATCGTTCATTCTTCATTGATCATTGATCCTTGTTTATTCTTCATCGTTCATTCTTCATTGATCATTGATCCTTGTTCATTCTTCATCGTTCATTCTTCATTGATCATTGATCCTTGTTCATTCTTCATCGTTCATTCTTCATTGATCATTGATCCTTGTTCATTCTTCATCGTTCATTCCTCAATGATCATTGATCCTTGTTCATTCTTTATCGTTCATTCTTCATTGATCATTGATCCTATTTTATTCTTCATCGTTCATTCTTCATTGACCATTGATCCTAGTTCATTCTTCATCGTTCATTCTTCATCGTTCATTGATCCTTGTTCATTCTTCATCGTTCATTCTTTAATGATCATTGATCCTAGTTCATTCTTCATCGTTTATTCTTCATTGATCATTGATCCTATTTTATTCTTCATCGTTCATTTTTTAATGATCATTGATCCTAGTTCATTTTCTTCATCGTTCATTGATCCTTGTTCATTCTTCATCGTTCATTCTTTAATGATCATTGATCCTAGTTCATTCTTCATCGTTCATTCTTCATTGATCATTGATCCTTGTTCATTCTTCATCGTTCATTCTTCATTGATCATTGATCCTTGTTTATTCTTCATCGTTCATTCTTCATTGATCATTGATCCTTGTTCATTCTTCATCGTTCATTCTACATTAATCATTGATCCTTGTTCATTCTTCATCGTTCATTCTTCATTTATCATTGATCCTTGTTCATTCTTCATTGATCATTGATACTTGTTCATTCTTCATCGTTCATTCTTCATTGATCATTGATCCTTGTTCATTCTTCATCGTTCATTCTTCATTGATCATTGTTCCTTGTTCATTGTTCATCGTTCATTCCTCAATGATCATTGATCCTTGTTCATTGTTCATCGTTCATTCTTTATTTATCATTGATCTTTGTTTATTCTTCGTCGTTCATTCTTCATTGATCATTATTCCTTGTTCATTCTTCATCGTTCATTCTTCATAGATCATTGATCCTTGTTCATTCTTCATCGTTCATTATTCATTGATCATTGATCCTTGTTCATTCTTCATCGTTCATTCTTTATTGATCATTGATCTTTGTTCATTCTTCATCGTTCATTCTTCATTGATCATTGATGCTATTTTATTCTTCATTGTTCATTTTTTAATGATCATTGATCCTAGTTCATTCTTCATCGTTCATTCTTCATTGATCATTGATCCTTGTTCATTCTTCATCGTTCATTCTTCATTGATCATTGATCCTTGTTTATTCTTCATCGTTCATTCTTCATTGATCATTGATCCTTGTTCATTCTTCATCGTTCATTCTACATTTATCATTGATCCTTTTTCATTCTTCATCGTTCATTCTTCATTGATCATTGATCCTTGTTCATTCTTCATCGTTCATTCTTCATTTATCATTGATCCTTGTTCATTCTTCATTGATCATTGATCCTTGTTCATTTTTCATCGTTCATTCTTCATTGATCATTGATCCTTGTTCATTCTTCATCGTTCATTCTTCATTGATCATTGATCCTTGTTCATTCTTCATCGTTCATTCTTCATTGATCATTGATCCTTGTTCATTCTTCATCGTTCATTCTTCATTGATCATTGATCCTTGTTCATTCTTCATCGTTCATTCCTCAATGATCATTGATCCTTGTTCATTCTTTATCGTTCATTCTTCATTGATCATTGATCCTATTTTATTCTTCATCGTTCATTCTTCATTGACCATTGATCCTAGTTCATTCTTCATCGTTCATTCTTCATCGTTCATTGATCCTTGTTCATTCTTCATCGTTCATTCTTTAATGATCATTGATCCTAGTTCATTCTTCATCGTTTATTCTTCATTGATCATTGATCCTATTTTATTCTTCATCGTTCATTTTTTAATGATCATTGATCCTAGTTCATTTTCTTCATCGTTCATTGATCCTTGTTCATTCTTCATCGTTCATTCTTTAATGATCATTGATCCTAGTTCATTCTTCATCGTTCATTCTTCATTGATCATTGATCCTTGTTCATTCTTCATCGTTCATTCTTCATTGATCATTGATCCTTGTTTATTCTTCATCGTTCATTCTTCATTGATCATTGATCCTTGTTCATTCTTCATCGTTCATTCTACATTAATCATTGATCCTTGTTCATTCTTCATCGTTCATTCTTCATTTATCATTGATCCTTGTTCATTCTTCATTGATCATTGATCCTTGTTCATTCTTCATCGTTCATTCTTCATTGATCATTGATCCTTGTTCATTCTTCATCGTTCATTCTTCATTGATTATTGTTCCTTGTTCATTGTTCATCGTTCATTCCTCAATGATCATTGATCCTTGTTCATTCTTCATCGTTTATTCTTTATTTATCATTGATCTTTGTTTATTCTTCGTCGTTCATTCTTCATTGATCATTATTCCTTGTTCATTCTTCATCGTTCATTCTTCATAGATCATTGATCCTTGTTCATTCTTCATCGTTCATTATTCATTGATCATTGATCCTTGTTCATTCTTCATCGTTCATTCTTTATTGATCATTGATCTTTGTTCATTCTTCATCGTTCATTCTTCATTGATCATTGATGCTATTTTATTCTTCATTGTTCATTTTTTAATGATCATTGATCCTAGTTCATTCTTCATCGTTCATTCTTCATTGATCATTGATCCTTGTTCATTCTTCATCGTTCAAACTTCATTGATCATTGATCCTTGTTTATTCTTCATCGTTCATTCTTCATTGATCATTGATCCTTGTTCATTCTTCATCGTTCATTCTACATTTATCATTGATCCTTTTTCATTCTTCATCGTTCATTCTTCATTGATCATTGATCCTTGTTCATTCTTCATCGTTCATTCTTCATTTATCATTGATCCTTGTTCATTCTTCATTGATCATTGATCCTTGTTCATTTTTCATCGTTCATTCTTCATTGATCATTGATCCTTGTTCATTCTTCATCGTTCATTCTTCATTGATCATTGATCCTTGTTCATTCTTCATCGTTCATTCTTCATTGATCATTGATCCTTGTTCATTCTTCATCGTTCATTCTTCATTGATCATTGATCCTTGTTCATTCTTCATCGTTCATTCCTCAATGATCATTGATCCTTGTTCATTCTTTATCGTTCATTCTTCATTGATCATTGATCCTATTTTATTCTTCATCGTTCATTCTTCATTGACCATTGATCCTAGTTCATTCTTCATCGTTCAATCTTCATCGTTCATTGATCCTTGTTCATTCTTCATCGTTCATTCTTTAATGATCATTGATCCTAGTTCATTCTTCATCGTTTATTCTTCATTGATCATTGATCCTATTTTATTCTTCATCGTTCATTTTTTAATGATCATTGATCCTAGTTCATTTTCTTCATCGTTCATTGATCCTTGTTCATTCTTCATCGTTCATTCTTTAATGATCATTGATCCTAGTTCATTCTTCATCGTTCATTCTTCATTGATCATTGATCCTTGTTCATTCTTCATCGTTCATTCTTCATTGATCATTGATCCTTGTTTATTCTTCATCATTCATTCTTCATTGATCATTGATCCTTGTTCATTCTTCATCGTTCATTCTACATTAATCATTGATCCTTGTTCATTCTTCATCGTTCATTCTTCATTTATCATTGATCCTTGTTCATTCTTCATTGATCATTGATCCTTGTTCATTCTTCATCGTTCATTCTTCATTGATCATTGATCCTTGTTCATTCTTCATCGTTCATTCTTCATTGATTATTGTTCCTTGTTCATTGTTCATCGTTCATTCCTCAATGATCATTGATCCTTGTTCATTCTTCATCGTTTATTCTTTATTTATCATTGATCTTTGTTTATTCTTCGTCGTTCATTCTTCATTGATCATTATTCCTTGTTCATTCTTCATCGTTCATTCTTCATAGATCATTGATCCTTGTTCATTCTTCATCGTTCATTATTCATTGATCATTGATCCTTGTTCATTCTTCATCGTTCATTCTTTATTGATCATTGATCTTTGTTCATTCTTCATCGTTCATTCTTCATTGATCATTGATGCTATTTTATTCTTCATTGTTCATTTTTTAATGATCATTGATCCTAGTTCATTCTTCATCGTTCATTCTTCATTGATCATTGATCCTTGTTCATTCTTCATCGTTCATTCTTCATTGATCATTGATCCTTGTTTATTCTTCATCGTTCATTCTTCATTGATCATGGATCCTTGTTCATTCTTCATCGTTCATTCTACATTTATCATTGATCCTTTTTCATTCTTCATCGTTCATTCTTCATTGATCATTGATCCTTGTTCATTCTTCATCGTTCATTCTTCATTTATCATTGATCCTTGTTCATTCTTCATTGATCATTGATCCTTGTTCATTTTTCATCGTTCATTCTTCATTGATCATTGATCCTTGTTCATTCTTCATCGTTCATTCTTCATTGATCATTGATCCTTGTTCATTCTTCATCGTTCATTCTTCATTGATCATTGATCCTTGTTCATTCTTCATCGTTCATTCTTCATTGATCATTGATCCTTGTTCATTCTTCATCGTTCATTCCTCAATGATCATTGATCCTTGTTCATTCTTTATCGTTCATTCTTCATTGATCATTGATCCTATTTTATTCTTCATCGTTCATTCTTCATTGACCATTGATCCTAGTTCATTCTTCATCGTTCAATCTTCATCGTTCATTGATCCTTGTTCATTCTTCATCGTTCATTCTTTAATGATCATTGATCCTAGTTCATTCTTCATCGTTTATTCTTCATTGATCATTGATCCTATTTTATTCTTCATCGTTCATTTTTTAATGATCATTGATCCTAGTTCATTTTCTTCATCGTTCATTGATCCTTGTTCATTCTTCATCGTTCATTCTTTAATGATCATTGATCCTAGTTCATTCTTCATCGTTCATTCTTCATTGATCATTGATCCTTGTTCATTCTTCATCGTTCATTCTTCATTGATCATTGATCCTTGTTTATTCTTCATCATTCATTCTTCATTGATCATTGATCCTTGTTCATTCTTCATCGTTCATTCTACATTAATCATTGATCCTTGTTCATTCTTCATCGTTCATTCTTCATTTATCATTGATCCTTGTTCATTCTTCATTGATCATTGATCCTTGTTCATTCTTCATCGTTCATTCTTCATTGATCATTGATCCTTGTTCATTCTTCATCGTTCTTTCTTCATTGATCATTGTTCCTGGTTCATTGTTCATCGTTCATTCCTCAATGATCATTGATCCTTGTTCATTCTTCATCGTTCATTCTTTATTTATCATTGATCTTTGTTTATTCTTCGTCGTTCATTCTTCATTGATCATTATTCCTTGTTCATTCTTCATCGTTCATTCTTCATAGATCATTGATCCTTGTTCATTCTTCATCGTTCATTATTCATTGATCATTGATCCTTGTTCATTCTTCATCGTTCATTCTTTATTGATCATTGATCCTTGTTCATTCTTCATCGTTCATTCTTTATTGATCATTGATCCTTGTTCATTCTTCATCGTTCATTCTTCATTGATCATTGATCCTATTTTATTCTTCATCGTTCATTTTTTAATGATCATTGATCCTAGTTCATTCTTCATCGTTCATTCTTCATTGATCATTGATCCTTGTTCATTCTTCATCGTTCATTCTTCATTGATCATTGATCCTTGTTTATTCTTCATCGTTCATTCTTCATTGATCATTGATCCTTGTTCATTGTTCATCGTTCATTCTACATTTATCATTGATCCTTTTTCATTCTTCATCGTTCATTCTTCATTGATCATTGATCCTTGTTCATTCTTCATCGTTCATTCTTCATTTATCATTGATCCTTGTTCATTCTTCATTGATCATTGTTCCTTGTTCATTGTTCATCGTTCATTCCTCAATCATCATTGATCCTTGTTCATTCTTCATCGTTCATTCTTTATTTATCATTGATCTTTGTTTATTCTTCGTCGTTCATTCTTCATTGATCATTATTCCTTGTTCATTCTTCATCGTTCATTCTTCATAGATCATTGATCCTTGTTCATTCTTCATCGTTCATTATTCATTGATCATTGATCCTTGTTCATTCTTCATCGTTCATTCTTTATTGATCATTGATCCTTGTTCATTCTTCATCGTTCATTCTTCATTGATCATTGATCCTATTTTATTCTTCATCGTTCATTTTTTAATGATCATTGATCCTAGTTCATTCTTCATCGTTCATTCTTCATTGATCATTGATCCTTGTTCATTCTTCTTCGTTCATTCTTCATTGATCATTGATCCTTGTTTATTCTTCATCGTTCATTCTTCATTGATCATTGATCCTTGTTCATTCTTCATCGTTCATTCTACATTTATCATTGATCCTTTTTCATTCTTCATCGTTCATTCTTCATTGATCATTGATCCTTGTTCATTCTTCATCGTTCATTCTTCATTTATCATTGATCCTTGTTCATTCTTCATTGATCATTGATCCTTGTTCATTCTTCATCGTTCATTCTTCATTGATCATTGATCCTTGTTCATTCTTCATCGTTCTTTCTTCATTGATCATTGTTCCTGGTTCATTGTTCATCGTTCATTCCTCAATGATCATTGATCCTTGTTCATTCTTCATCGTTCATTCTTTATTTATCATTGATCCTTGTTTATTCTTCATCGTTCATTCTTCATTGATCATTATTCCTTTTTCATTCTTCATCGTTCATTCTTCATTGATCATTGATCCTTGTTCATTCTTCATCGTTCATTCTTCATTGACCATTGATTCGATTTCATTCTTCATCGTTCATTCTTCATTGATCATTGATCCTTGTTCATTGTTCATTGTTCATTCCTCAATGATCATTGATCCTTGTTCATTCTTCATCGTTCATTGATCCTTGTTCATTCTTCATCGTTCATTCTTTAATGATCATTGATCCTAGTTCATTCTTTATTGATCATTGATCCTTGTTCATTCTTCATCGTTCATTCTTCATTGATCATTGATCCTTGTTCATTCTTCATCGTTCATTCTTCATTTATCATTGATCCTTGTTCATTCTTCATCGTTCATTCTTTAATGATCATTGATCCTAGTTCATTCTTCATCGTTCATTCTTCATTGATCATTGATCCTTGTTCATTCTTCATCGTTCATTCTTCATTGATCATTGATCCTTGTTTATTCTTCATCATTCATTCTTCATTGATCATTGATCCTTGTTCATTCTTCATCGTTCATTCTACATTAATCATTGATCCTTGTTCATTCTTCATCGTTCATTCTTCATTTATCATTGATCCTTGTTCATTCTTCATTGATCATTGATCCTTGTTCATTCTTCATCGTTCATTCTTCATTGATCATTGATCCTTGTTCATTCTTCATCGTTCTTTCTTCATTGATCATTGTTCCTGGTTCATTGTTCATCGTTCATTCCTCAATGATCATTGATCCTTGTTCATTCTTCATCGTTCATTCTTTATTTATCATTGATCTTTGTTTATTCTTCGTCGTTCATTCTTCATTGATCATTATTCCTTGTTCATTCTTCATCGTTCATTCTTCATAGATCATTGATCCTTGTTCATTCTTCATCGTTCATTATTCATTGATCATTGATCCTTGTTCATTCTTCATCGTTCATTCTTTATTGATCATTGATCCTTGTTCATTCTTCATCGTTCATTCTTTATTGATCATTGATCCTTGTTCATTCTTCATCGTTCATTCTTCATTGATCATTGATCCTATTTTATTCTTCATCGTTCATTTTTTAATGATCATTGATCCTAGTTCATTCTTCATCGTTCATTCTTCATTGATCATTGATCCTTGTTCATTCTTCATCGTTCATTCTTCATTGATCATTGATCCTTGTTTATTCTTCATCGTTCATTCTTCATTGATCATTGATCCTTGTTCATTGTTCATCGTTCATTCTACATTTATCATTGATCCTTTTTCATTCTTCATCGTTCATTCTTCATTGATCATTGATCCTTGTTCATTCTTCATCGTTCATTCTTCATTTATCATTGATCCTTGTTCATTCTTCATTGATCATTGTTCCTTGTTCATTGTTCATCGTTCATTCCTCAATCATCATTGATCCTTGTTCATTCTTCATCGTTCATTCTTTATTTATCATTGATCTTTGTTTATTCTTCGTCGTTCATTCTTCATTGATCATTATTCCTTGTTCATTCTTCATCGTTCATTCTTCATAGATCATTGATCCTTGTTCATTCTTCATCGTTCATTATTCATTGATCATTGATCCTTGTTCATTCTTCATCGTTCATTCTTTATTGATCATTGATCCTTGTTCATTCTTCATCGTTCATTCTTCATTGATCATTGATCCTATTTTATTCTTCATCGTTCATTTTTTAATGATCATTGATCCTAGTTCATTCTTCATCGTTCATTCTTCATTGATCATTGATCCTTGTTCATTCTTCTTCGTTCATTCTTCATTGATCATTGATCCTTGTTTATTCTTCATCGTTCATTCTTCATTGATCATTGATCCTTGTTCATTCTTCATCGTTCATTCTACATTTATCATTGATCCTTTTTCATTCTTCATCGTTCATTCTTCATTGATCATTGATCCTTGTTCATTCTTCATCGTTCATTCTTCATTTATCATTGATCCTTGTTCATTCTTCATTGATCATTGATCCTTGTTCATTCTTCATCGTTCATTCTTCATTGATCATTGATCCTTGTTCATTCTTCATCGTTCTTTCTTCATTGATCATTGTTCCTGGTTCATTGTTCATCGTTCATTCCTCAATGATCATTGATCCTTGTTCATTCTTCATCGTTCATTCTTTATTTATCATTGATCCTTGTTTATTCTTCATCGTTCATTCTTCATTGATCATTATTCCTTTTTCATTCTTCATCGTTCATTCTTCATTGATCATTGATCCTTGTTCATTCTTCATCGTTCATTCTTCATTGACCATTGATTCGATTTCATTCTTCATCGTTCATTCTTCATTGATCATTGATCCTTGTTCATTGTTCATTGTTCATTCCTCAATGATCATTGATCCTTGTTCATTCTTCATCGTTCATTGATCCTTGTTCATTCTTCATCGTTCATTCTTTAATGATCATTGATCCTAGTTCATTCTTTATTGATCATTGATCCTTGTTCATTCTTCATCGTTCATTCTTCATTGATCATTGATCCTTGTTCATTCTTCATCGTTCATTCTTCATTTATCATTGATCCTTGTTCATTCTTCATCGTTCATTCTTTAATGATCATTGATCCTAGTTCATTCTTCATCGTTCATTCTTCATTGATCATTGATCCTTGTTCATTCTTCATCGTTCATTCTTCATTGATCATTGATCCTTGTTTATTCTTCATCATTCATTCTTCATTGATCATTGATCCTTGTTCATTCTTCATCGTTCATTCTACATTAATCATTGATCCTTGTTCATTCTTCATCGTTCATTCTTCATTTATCATTGATCCTTGTTCATTCTTCATTGATCATTGATCCTTGTTCATTCTTAATCGTTCATTCTTCATTGATCATTGATCCTTGTTCATTCTTCATCGTTCATTCTTCATTGATCATTGTTCCTTGTTCATTGTTCATCGTTCATTCCTCAATGATCATTGATCCTTGTTCATTCTTCATCGTTCATTCTTTATTTATCATTGATCTTTGTTTATTCTTCGTCGTTCATTCTTCATTGATCATTATTCCTTGTTCATTCTTCATCGTTCATTCTTCATAGATCATTGATCCTTGTTCATTCTTCATCGTTCATTATTCATTGATCATTGATCCTTGTTCATTCTTCATCGTTCATGCTTTATTGATCATTGATCTTTGTTCATTCTTCATCGTTCATTCTTCATTGATCATTGATGCTATTTTATTCTTCATTGTTCATTTTTTAATGATCATTGATCCTAGTTCATTCTTCATCGTTCATTCTTCATTGATCATTGATCCTTGTTCATTCTTCATCGTTCATTCTTCATTGATCATTGATCCTTGTTTATTCTTCATCGTTCATTCTTCATTGATCATTGATCCTTGTTCATTCTTCATCGTTCATTCTACATTTATCATTGATCCTTTTTCATTCTTCATCGTTCATTCTTCATTGATCATTTATCCTTGTTCATTCTTCATCGTTCATTCTTTATTTATCATTGATCCTTGTTTATTCTTCATTGATCATTGATCCTTGTTCATTCTTCATCGTTCATTCTTCATTGATCATTGATTCTTGTTCATTCTTCATCGTTCATTCTTCATTGATCATTGTTCCTTGTTCATTGTTCATCGTTCATTCCTCAATGATCATTGATCCTTGTTCATTCTTCATCGTTCATTCTTTATTTATCATTGATCCTTGTTTATTCTTCATCGTTCATTCTTCATTGATCATTATTCCTTGTTCATTCTTTATCGTTCATTCTTCATTGATCATTGATCCTTGTTCATTCTTCATCGTCCATTCTTCATTGACCATTGATCCGATTTCATTCTTCATCGTTCATTCTTCATTAATCATTGATCCTTGTTCATTGTTCATTGTTCATTCCTCAATGATCATTGATCCTTGTTCATTCTTCATCGTTCATTGATCCTTGTTCATTCTTCATCGTTCATTCTTTAACGATCATTGATCCTAGTTCATTCTTTATTGATCATTGATCCTTGTTCATTCTTCATCGTTCATTCTTCATTGATCATTGATCCTTGTTCATTCTTCATCGTTCATTCTTCATTTATCATTGATCCTTGTTCATTCTTCATCGTTCATTCTTCTTTAATCATTGATCCTTGTTCATTCTTTATCGTTCATTCTTCATTGATCATTGATCCTTGTTCATTCTTCATTGATCATTGATCCTTGTTCATTCTTCATCGTTCATTCTTCATTGATCATTGATCCTTGTTCATTCTTCATCGTTCATTCTTCATTGATCATTGTTCCTTGTTCATTGTTCATCGTTCATTCCTCAATGATCATTGATCCTTGTTCATTCTTCATCGTTCATTCTTTATTTATCATTGATCTTTGTTTATTCTTCGTCGTTCATTCTTCATTGATCATTATTCCTTGTTCATTCTTCATCGTTCATTCTTCATAGATCATTGATCCTTTTTTCATTCTTCATCGTTCATTATTCATTGATCATTGATCCTTGTTCATTCTTCATCGTTCATTCTTTATTGATCATTGATCCTTTTTCATTCTTCATCGTTCATTCTTCATTGATCATTGATCCTATTTTATTCTTCATCGTTCATTTTTTAATGATCATTTATCCTAGTTCATTCTTCATCGTTCATTCTTCATTGATCATTGATCCTTGTTCATTCTTCATCATTCATTCTTCATTGATCATTGATCCTTGTTTATTCTTCATCGTTCATTCTTCATTGATCATTGATCCTTGTTCATTCTTCATCGTTCATTCTACATTTATCATTGATCCTTTTTCATTCTTCATCGTTCATTCTTCATTGATCATTGATCCTTGTTCATTCTTCATCGTTCATTCTTCATTTATCATTGATCCTTGTTCATTCTTCATTGATCATTGATCCTTGTTCATTCTTCATCGTTCATTCTTCATTGATCATGGATCCTTGTTCATTCTTCATCGTTCATTCTTCATTGATCATTGATCCTTGTTCGTTCTTCATCGTTCATTCTTCATTGATCATTGATCCTTGTTCATTCTTCATCGTTCATTCTTCATTTATCATTGATCCTTGTTCATTGTTCATTGATCATTGATCCTTGTTCATTCTTCATTGATCATTGATCCTTGTTCATTCTTCATCGTTCATTCTTCATTGATCATTGTTCCTTGTTCATTGTTCATCGTTCATTCCTCAATCATCATTGATCCTTGTTCATTCTTCATCGTTCATTCTTTATTTATCATTGATCTTTGTTTATTCTTCGTCGTTCATTCTTCATTGATCATTATTCCTTGTTCATTCTTCATCGTTCATTCTTCATAGATCATTGATCCTTGTTCATTCTTCATCGTTCATTATTCATTGATCATTGATCCTTGTTCATTCTTCATCGTTCATTCTTTATTGATCATTGATCCTTGTTCATTCTTCATCGTTCATTCTTCATTGATCATTGATCCTATTTTATTCTTCATCGTTCATTTTTTAATGATCATTGATCCTAGTTCATTCTTCATCGTTCATTCTTCATTGATCATTGATCCTTGTTCATTCTTCATCGTTCATTCTTCATTGATCATTGATCCTTGTTTATTCTTCATCGTTCATTCTTCATTGATCATTGATCCTTGTTCATTCTTCATCGTTCATTCTACATTTATCATTGATCCTTTTTCATTCTTCATCGTTCATTCTTCATTGATCATTGATCCTTGTTCATTCTTCATCGTTCATTCTTCATTTATCATTGATCCTTGTTCATTCTTCATTGATCATTGTTCCTTGTTCATTGTTCATCGTTCATTCCTCAATCATCATTGATCCTTGTTCATTCTTCATCGTTCATTCTTTATTTATCATTGATCTTTGTTTATTCGTCGTCGTTCATTCTTCATTGATCATTATTCCTTGTTCATTCTTCATCGTTCATTCTTCATAGATCATTGATCCTTGTTCATTCTTCATCGTTCATTATTCATTGATCATTGATCCTTGTTCATTCCTCATCGTTCATTCTTTATTGATCATTGATCCTTGTTCATTCTTCATCGTTCATTCTTCATTGATCATTGATCCTATTTTATTCTTCATCGTTCATTTTTTAATGATCATTGATCCTAGTTCATTCTTCATCGTTCATTCTTCATTGATCATTGATCCTTGTTCATTCTTCATCGTTCATTCTTCATTGATCATTGATCCTTGTTTATTCTTCATCGTTCATTCTTCATTGATCATTGATCCTTGTTCATTCTTCATCGTTCATTCTACATTTATCATTGATCCTTTTTCATTCTTCATCGTTCATTCTTCATTGATCATTGATTCTTGTTCATTCTTCATCGTTCATTCTTCATTCATCATTGATCCTTGTTCATTCTTCATTGATCATTGATCCTTGTTCATTCTTCATCGTTCATTCTTCATTGATCATTGATCCTTGTTCATTCTTCATCGTTCTTTCTTCATTGATCATTGTTCCTGGTTCATTGTTCATCGTTCATTCCTCAATGATCATTGATCCTTGTTCATTCTTCATCGTTCATTCTTTATTTATCATTGATCCTTGTTTATTCTTCATCGTTCATTCTTCATTGATCATTATTCCTTTTTCATTCTTCATCGTTCATTCTTCATTGATCATTGATCCTTGTTCATTCTTCATCGTTCATTCTTCATTGACCATTGATTCGATTTCATTCTTCATCGTTCATTCTTCATTGATCATTGATCCTTGTTCATTGTTCATTGTTCATTCCTCAATGATCATTGATCCTTGTTCATTCTTCATCGTTCATTGATCCTTGTTCATTCTTCATCGTTCATTCTTTAATGATCATTGATCCTAGTTCATTCTTTATTGATCATTGATCCTTGTTCATTCTTCATCGTTCATTCTTCATTGATCATTGATCCTTGTTCATTCTTCATCGTTCATTCTTCATTTATCATTGATCCTTGTTCATTCTTCATCGTTCATTCTTCTTTAATCATTGATCCTTGTTCATTCTTTATCGTTCATTCTTCATTGATCATTGATCCTTGTTCATTCTTCATCGTTCATTCTTCATTGATCATTGTTCCTTGTTCATTGTTAATCGTTCATTCCTCAATGATCATTGATCCTTGTTCATTTTTCATCGTTCATTCTTCATCGTTCATTCTTTATTGATCATTGATCCTTGTTCATTCTTCATCGTTCATTCTTCATTGATCATTGATCCTTGTTCGTTCTTCATCGTTCATTCTTCATTTATCATTGATCCTTGTTCATTCTTCATCATTCATTCTTCATTGATCATTGATCTTTGTTCATTCTTCATCGTTAATTCTTCATTGATCATTGATCCTTGTTCATTCTTCATTGTTCATTGTTTATTTATCATTGATTCTTGTTCATTCTTCATCGTTCATTGTTCATTTATCATTGATCGTTGTTCATTCTTCATCGTTCATTCTTCATTGATCATTGATCCTTGTTCATTCTTCATCGTTCATTCTTCATTGATCATTGATCCTTGTTCATTCTTCATCGTTCATTCTTCATTGATCATTGATCCTTGTTCATTGTTCATTGTTCATTCCTCAATGATCATTGATCCTTGTTCATACTTCATCGTTCATTATTCGTTGATCATTGATCCTATTTTATTCTTAATCATTCATTATTTAATGATCATTGATCCTAGTTCATTCTTCATCGTTCATTAATCCTTGTTCATTCTTCATCGTTCATTCTTCATTGATCATTGATCCTTGTTCATTCTTCATTGTTCATTCTTCATTGATCATTGATCCTTGTTCATTCTTCATCGTTCATTCTTCATTTATCATTGATCCTTGTTCATTCTTCATCGTTCATTCTTCATGGTTCATTCTTCATTGATCATTGATCCTTGTTCATTCTTCATCGTTCATTCTTCATTGATCATTGATCCTTGTTTATTCTTCATCGTTCATTCTTCATTGATCATTAATCCTTGTTCATTCTTCATCGTTCATTCTACATTTATCATTGATCCTTTTTCATTCTTCATCGTTCATTCTTCATTGATCATTGATCCTTGTTCATTCTTCATCGTTCATTCTTCATTTATCATTGATCCTTGTTCATTGTTCATTGATCATTGATCCTTGTTCATTCTTCATTGATCATTGATCCTTGTTCATTCTTCATCGTTCATTCTTCATTGATCATTGTTCCTTGTTCATTGTTCATCGTTCATTCCTCAATCATCATTGATCCTTGTTCATTCTTCATCGTTCATTCTTTATTTATCATTGATCTTTGTTTATTCTTCGTCGTTCATTCTTCATTGATCATTATTCCTTGTTCATTCTTCATCGTTCATTCTTCATAGATCATTGATCCTTGTTCATTCTTCATCGTTCATTATTCATTGATCATTGATCCTTGTTCATTCTTCATCGTTCATTCTTTATTGATCATTGATCCTTGTTCATTCTTCATCGTTCATTCTTCATTGATCATTGATCCTATTTTATTCTTCATCGTTCATTTTTTAATGATCATTGATCCTAGTTCATTCTTCATCGTTCATTCTTCATTGATCATTGATCCTTGTTCATTCTTCATCGTTCATTCTTCATTGATCATTGATCCTTGTTTATTCTTCATCGTTCATTCTTCATTGATCATTGATCCTTGTTCATTCTTCATCGTTCATTCTACATTTATCATTGATCCTTTTTCATTCTTCATCGTTCATTCTTCATTGATCATTGATCCTTGTTCATTCTTCATCGTTCATTCTTCATTTATCATTGATCCTTGTTCATTCTTCATTGATCATTGTTCCTTGTTCATTGTTCATCGTTCATTCCTCAATCATCATTGATCCTTGTTCATTCTTCATCGTTCATTCTTTATTTATCATTGATCTTTGTTTATTCTTCGTCGTTCATTCTTCATTGATCATTATTCCTTGTTCATTCTTCATCGTTCATTCTTCATAGATCATTGATCCTTGTTCATTCTTCATCGTTCATTATTCATTGATCATTGATCCTTGTTCATTCCTCATCGTTCATTCTTTATTGATCATTGATCCTTGTTCATTCTTCATCGTTCATTCTTCATTGGTCATTGATCCTATTTTATTCTTCATCGTTCATTTTTTAATGATCATTGATCCTAGTTCATTCTTCATCGTTCATTCTTCATTGATCATTGATCCTTGTTCATTCTTCATCGTTCATTCTTCATTGATCATTGATCCTTGTTTATTCTTCATCGTTCATTCTTCATTGATCATTGATCCTTGTTCATTCTTCATCGTTCATTCTACATTTATCATTGATCCTTTTTCATTCTTCATCGTTCATTCTTCATTGATCATTGATCCTTGTTCATTCTTCATCGTTCATTCTTCATTCATCATTGATCCTTGTTCATTCTTCATTGATCATTGATCCTTGTTCATTCTTCATCGTTCATTCTTCATTGATCATTGATCCTTGTTCATTCTTCATCGTTCTTTCTTCATTGATCATTGTTCCTGGTTCATTGTTCATCGTTCATTCCTCAATGATCATTGATCCTTGTTCATTCTTCATCGTTCATTCTTTATTTATCATTGATCCTTGTTTATTCTTCATCGTTCATTCTTCATTGATCATTATTCCTTTTTCATTCTTCATCGTTCATTCTTCATTGATCATTGATCCTTGTTCATTCTTCATCGTTCATTCTTCATTGACCATTGATTCGATTTCATTCTTCATCGTTCATTCTTCATTGATCATTGATCCTTGTTCATTGTTCATTGTTCATTCCTCAATGATCATTGATCCTTGTTCATTCTTCATCGTTCATTGATCCTTGTTCATTCTTCATCGTTCATTCTTTAATGATCATTGATCCTAGTTCATTCTTTATTGATCATTGATCCTTGTTCATTCTTCATCGTTCATTCTTCATTGATCATTGATCCTTGTTCATTCTTCATCGTTCATTCTTCATTTATCATTGATCCTTGTTCATTCTTCATCGTTCATTCTTCTTTAATCATTGATCCTTGTTCATTCTTTATCGTTCATTCTTCATTGATCATTGATCCTTGTTCATTCTTCATCGTTCATTCTTCATTGATCATTGTTCCTTGTTCATTGTTAATCGTTCATTCCTCAATGATCATTGATCCTTGTTCATTTTTCATCGTTCATTCTTCATCGTTCATTCTTTATTGATCATTGATCCTTGTTCATTCTTCATCGTTCATTCTTCATTGATCATTGATCCTTGTTCGTTCTTCATCGTTCATTCTTCATTTATCATTGATCCTTGTTCATTCTTCATCATTCATTCTTCATTGATCATTGATCTTTGTTCATTCTTCATCGTTAATTCTTCATTGATCATTGATCCTTGTTCATTCTTCATTGTTCATTGTTCATTTATCATTGATTCTTGTTCATTCTTCATCGTTCATTGTTCATTTATCATTGATCGTTGTTCATTCTTCATCGTTCATTCTTCATTGATCATTGATCCTTGTTCATTCTTCATCGTTCATTCTTCATTGATCATTGATCCTTGTTCATTCTTCATCGTTCATTCTTCATTGATCATTGATCCTTGTTCATTGTTCATTGTTCATTCCTCAATGATCATTGATCCTTGTTCATACTTCATCGTTCATTATTCGTTGATCATTGATCCTATTTTATTCTTAATCATTCATTATTTAATGATCATTGATCCTAGTTCATTCTTCATCGTTCATTAATCCTTGTTCATTCTTCATCGTTCATTCTTCATTGATCATTGATCCTTGTTCATTCTTCATTGTTCATTCTTCATTGATCATTGATCCTTGTTCATTCTTCATCGTTCATTCTTCATTTATCATTGATCCTTGTTCATTCTTCATCGTTCATTCTTCATGGTTCATTCTTCATTGATCATTGATCCTTGTTCATTCTTCATCGTTCATTCTTCATTGATCATTGATCCTTGTTTATTCTTCATCGTTCATTCTTCATTGATCATTAATCCTTGTTCATTCTTCATCGTTCATTCTACATTTATCATTGATCCTTTTTCATTCTTCATCGTTCATTCTTCATTGATCATTGATCCTTGTTCATTCTTCATCGTTCATTCTTCATTTATCATTGATCCTTGTTCATTGTTCATTGATCATTGATCCTTGTTCATTATTCATTGATCATTGATCCTTGTTCATTCTTCATTTTTCATTCTTCATTGATCATTGTTCCTTGTTCATTGTTCATCGTTCATTCCTCAATGATCATTGATCCTTGTTCATTCTTCATCGTTCATTCTTTATTTATCATTGATCCTTGTTTATTCTTCATCGTTCATTCTTCATTGATCATTATTCCTTGTTCATTCTTCATCGTTCATTCTTCATAGATCATTGATCCTTGTTCATTCTTCATCGTTCATTATTCATTGATCATTGATCCTTGTTCATTCTTCATCGTTCATTCTTTATTGATCATTGATCCTTGTTCATTCTTCATCGTTCATTCTTCATTGATCATTGATCCTATTTTATTCTTCATCGTTCATTTTTTAATGATCATTGATCCTAGTTCATTCTTCATCGTTCATTCTTCATTGATCATTGATCCTTGTTCATTCTTCATCGTTCATTCTTCATTGATCATTGATCCTTGTTTATTCTTCATCGTTCATTCTTCATTGATCATTGATCCTTGTTCATTCTTCATCGTTCATTCTACATTTATCATTGATCCTTTTTCATTCTTCATCGTTCATTCTTCATTGATCATTGATCCTTGTTCATTCTTCATCGTTCATTCTTCATTTATCATTGATCCTTGTTCATTCTTCATTGATCATTGTTCCTTGTTCATTGTTCATCGTTCATTCCTCAATCATCATTGATCCTTGTTCATTCTTCATCGTTCATTCTTTATTTATCATTGATCTTTGTTTATTCTTCGTCGTTCATTCTTGATTGATCATTATTCCTTGTTCATTCTTCATCGTTCATTCTTCATAGATCATTGATCCTTGTTCATTCTTCATCGTTCATTATTCATTGATCATTGATCCTTGTTCATTCCTCATCGTTCATTCTTTATTGATCATTGATCCTTGTTCATTCTTCATCGTTCATTCTTCATTGATCATTGATCCTATTTTATTCTTCATCGTTCATTTTTTAATGATCATTGATCCTAGTTCATTCTTCATCGTTCATTCTTCATTGATCATTGATCCTTGTTCATTCTTTATCGTTCATTCTTCATTGATCATTGATCCTTGTTTATTCTTCATCGTTCATTCTTCATTGATCATTGATCCTTGTTCATTCTTCATCGTTCATTCTACATTTATCATTGATCCTTTTTCATTCTTCATCGTTCATTCTTCATTGATCATTGATCCTTGTTCATTCTTCATCGTTCATTCTTCATTCATCATTGATCCTTGTTCATTCTTCATTGATCATTGATCCTTGTTCATTCTTCATCGTTCATTCTTCATTGATCATTGATCCTTGTTCATTCTTCATCGTTCTTTCTTCATTGATCATTGTTCCTGGTTCATTGTTCATCGTTCATTCCTCAATGATCATTGATCCTTGTTCATTCTTCATCGTTCATTCTTTATTTATCATTGATCCTTGTTTATTCTTCATCGTTCATTCTTCATTGATCATTATTCCTTTTTCATTCTTCATCGTTCATTCTTCATTGATCATTGATCCTTGTTCATTCTTCATCGTTCATTCTTCATTGACCATTGATTCGATTTCATTCTTCATCGTTCATTCTTCATTGATCATTGATCCTTGTTCATTGTTCATTGTTCATTCCTCAATGATCATTGATCCTTGTTCATTCTTCATCGTTCATTGATCCTTGTTCATTCTTCATCGTTCATTCTTTAATGATCATTGATCCTAGTTCATTCTTTATTGATCATTGATCCTTGTTCATTCTTCATCGTTCATTCTTCATTGATCATTGATCCTTGTTCATTCTTCATCGTTCATTCTTCATTTATCATTGATCCTTGTTCATTCTTCATCGTTCATTCTTCTTTAATCATTGATCCTTGTTCATTCTTTATCGTTCATTCTTCATTGATCATTGATCCTTGTTCATTCTTTATCGTTCATTCTTCATTGATCATTGTTCCTTGTTCATTGTTAATCGTTCATTCCTCAATGATCATTGATCCTTGTTCATTTTTCATCGTTCATTCTTCATCGTTCATTCTTTATTGATCATTGATCCTTGTTCATTCTTCATCGTTCATTCTTCATTGATCATTGATCCTTGTTCGTTCTTCATCGTTCATTCTTCATTTATCATTGATCCTTGTTCATTCTTCATCATTCATTCTTCATTGATCATTGATCTTTGTTCATTCTTCATCGTTAATTCTTCATTGATCATTGATCCTTGTTCATTCTTCATTGTTCATTGTTCATTTATCATTGATTCTTGTTCATTCTTCATCGTTCATTGTTCATTTATCATTGATCGTTGTTCATTCTTCATCGTTCATTCTTCATTGATCATTGATCCTTGTTCATTCTTCATCGTTCATTCTTCATTGATCATTGATCCTTGTTCATTCTTCATCGTTCATTCTTCATTGATCATTGATCCTTGTTCATTGTTCATTGTTCATTCCTCAATGATCATTGATCCTTGTTCATACTTCATCGTTCATTATTCGTTGATCATTGATCCTATTTTATTCTTAATCATTCATTATTTAATGATCATTGATCCTAGTTCATTCTTCATCGTTCATTAATCCTTGTTCATTCTTCATCGTTCATTCTTCATTGATCATTGATCCTTGTTCATTCTTCATTGTTCATTCTTCATTGATCATTGATCCTTGTTCATTCTTCATCGTTCATTCTTCATTTATCATTGATCCTTGTTCATTCTTCATCGTTCATTCTTCATGGTTCATTCTTCATTGATCATTGATCCTTGTTCATTCTTCATCGTTCATTCTTCATTGATCATTGATCCTTGTTTATTCTTCATCGTTCATTCTTCATTGATCATTAATCCTTGTTCATTCTTCATCGTTCATTCTACATTTATCATTGATCCTTTTTCATTCTTCATCGTTCATTCTTCATTGATCATTGATCCTTGTTCATTCTTCATCGTTCATTCTTCATTTATCATTGATCCTTGTTCATTGTTCATTGATCATTGATCCTTGTTCATTCTTCATTGATCATTGATCCTTGTTCATTCTTCATTGTTCATTCTTCATTGATCATTGTTCCTTGTTCATTGTTCATCGTTCATTCCTCAATGATCATTGATCCTTGTTCATTCTTCATCGTTCATTCTTTATTTATCATTGATCCTTGTTTATTCTTCATCGTTCATTCTTCATTGATCATTATTCCTTGTTCATTCTTCATCGTTCATTCTTCATTGATCATTGATCCTTGTTCATTCTTCATCGTTCATTCTTCATTGACCATTGATCCGATTTCATTCTTCATCGTTTATTCTTCATTGATCATTGATCCTTGTTCATTGTTCATTGTTCATTCCTCAATGATCATTGATCCTTGTTCATTTTTCATCGTTCATTCTTCATTGATCATTGATCCTATTTTATTCTTCATCATTCATTCTTTAATGATCATTGATCCTAGTTCATTCTTCATCGTTCATTCTTCATCGTTCATTGATCCTTGTTCATTCTTCATCGTTCATTCTTTAATGATCATTGATCCTAGTTCATTCTTCATCGTTCATTCTTCATTGATCATTGATCCATGTTCATTCTTCATCGTTCATTCTTCATTGATCATTGATCCTTGTTTATTCTTCATCGTTCATTCTTCATTAATCATTGATCCTTGTTAATTCTTCATCGTTCATTCTACATTTATCATTGATCCTTTTTCATTCTTCATCGTACATTCTTCATTGATCATTGATCCTTGTTCATTCTTCATCGTTCATTCTTCATTTATCATTGATCCTTGTTCATTGTTCATTGATCATTGATCCTTGTTCATTCTTCATTGATCATTGATCCTTGTTCATTCTTCATTGTTCATTCTTCATTGATCATTGTTCCTTGTTCATTGTTCATCGTTCATTCCTCAATGATCATTGATCCTTGTTCATTCTTCATCGTTCATTCTTTATTTATCATTGATCCTTGTTTATTCTTCATCGTTCATTCTTCATTGATCATTATTCCTTGTTCATTCTTCATCGTTCATTCTTCATTGATCATTGATCCTTGTTCATTCTTCATCGTTCATTCTTCATTGACCATTGATCCGATTTCATTCTTCATCGTTTATTCTTCATTGATCATTGATCCTTGTTCATTGTTCATTGTTCATTCCTCAATGATCATTGATCCTTGTTCATTTTTCATCGTTCATTCTTCATTGATCATTGATCCTATTTTATTCTTCATCATTCATTCTTTAATGATCATTGATCCTAGTTCATTCTTCATCGTTCATTCTTCATCGTTCATTGATCCTTGTTCATTCTTCATCGTTCATTCTTTAATGATCATTGATCCTAGTTCATTCTTCATCGTTCATTCTTCATTGATCATTGATCCATGTTCATTCTTCATCGTTCATTCTTCATTGATCATTGATCCTTGTTTATTCTTCATCGTTCATTCTTCATTAATCATTGATCCTTGTTAATTCTTCATCGTTCATTCTACATTTATCATTGATCCTTTTTCATTCTTCATCGTTCATTCTTCATTGATCATTGATCCTTGTTCATTCTTCATCGTTCATTCTTCATTTATAATTGATCCTTGTTCATTCTTCATTGATCATTCTTCATTGATCATTATTCCTTGTTCATTCTTCATCGTTCATTCTTCATTAATCATTGATCCTTGTTCATTCTTCATCGTTCATTCTTCATTGACCATTGATCCGATTTCATTCTTCTTCGCTCATTCTTCATTGATCATTGATCCTTGTTCATTGTTCATTGTTCATTCCTCAATGATCATTGATCCTTGTTCATTCTTCATCGTTCATTCTTCATTGATCATTGATCCTATTTTATTCTTCATCATTCATTCTTTAATGATCATTGATCCTAGTTCATTCTTCATCGTTCATTGATCCTTGTTCATTCTTCATTGTTCATTCTTTAATGATCATTGATCCTAGTTCATTCTTCATCGTTCATTCTTCATTGATCATTGATCCTTGTTCATTCTTCATCGTTCTTTCTTCATTGATCATTGATCCTTGTTCATTGTTCATCGTTCATTCCTCAATGATCATTGATCCTTGTTCATTCGTCATCGTTCATTCTTCATTGATCATTGATCCTATTTTATTCTTCATCGTTCATTTTTTAATGATCATTGATCCTAGTTGATTCTTCATCGTTCATTCTTCTTCGTTCATTGATCCTTGTTCATTCTTCATCGTTCATTCTTTAATGATCATTGATCCTAGTTCATTCTTCATCGTTCATTCTTCATTGATCATTGATCCTTGTTCATTCTTCATCGTTCATTCTTCATTGATCATTGATCCTTGTTCATTCTTCATCGTTCATTCTACATTTATCATTGATCCTTTTTCATTCTTCTTCGTTCATTCTTCAATTATCATTGATCCTTGTTCATTCTTCATCGTTCATTCTTCATTGATCATTGTTCCTTGTTCATTGTTTATCGTTCATTCCTAAATGATCATTGATCCTTGTTCATTCTTCATCGTTCATTCTTTACTTATCATTGATCCTTGTTTATTCTTCATCGTTCATTCTTCATTGATCATTATTCCTTGTTCATTCTTCATCGTTCATTCTTCATTGATCATTGATCCTTGTTCATTCTTCATCGTTCATTATTCATTGATCATTGATCCTTGTTCATTCTTCATCGTTCATTCTTTATTGATCATTGATTCTTGTTCATTCTTCATCGTTCATTCTTCATTGATCATTGATCCTATTTTATTCTTCATCGTTCATTTTTTAATGATCATTGATCCTAGTTCATTCTTCATCGTTCATTCTTCATCGTTCATTGATCCTTGTTCATTCTTCATCGTTCATTCTTTAATGATCATTGATCCTAGTTCATTCTTCATCGTTCATTCTTCATTGATCATTGATCATTGTTCATTCTTCATCGTTCAGTCTTCAATGATCATTGATCCTTGTTTATTCTTCATCGTTCATTCTTCATTGATCATTGATCCTTGTTCATTCTTCATCGTTCATTCTACATTTATCATTGATCCTTTTTCATTCTTCATCGTTCATTCTTCATTGATCATTGATCCTTGTTCATTCTTCATTTTTCATTCTTCATTTATCATTGATCCTTGTTCATTCTTCATCATTCATTCTTCATTGATCATTGATCTTTGTTCATTCTTCATCGTTAATTCTTCATTGATCATTGATCCTTGTTCATTCTTCATTGTTCATTGTTCATTTATCATTGATTCTTGTTCATTCTTCATCGTTCATTGTTCATTTATCATTGATCCTTGTTCATTCTTCATCGTTCATTCTTCATTGATCATTGATCCTTTTTCATTCTTCATCGTTCATTCTTCATTGATCATTGATCCTTGTTCATTCTTCATCGTTCATTCTTCAGTTATCATTGATCCTTGTTCATTCTTCATTGATCATTGATCCTTGTTCATTCTTCATCGTTCATTCTTCATTGATCATTGATCCTTGTTCATTCTTCATCGTTCATTCTTCATTGATCATTGTTCCTTGTTCATTGTTCATCGTTCATTCCTCAATGATCATTGAACCTTGTTCATTCTTCATCGTTCATCCTTTATTTATCATTGATCCTTGTTTATTCTTCATCGTTCATTCTTCATTGATCATTATTCCTTGTTTATTCTTCATCGTTCATTCTTCATTGATCATTGATCCTTGTTCATTCTTCATCGTTCATTATTCATTGATCATTGATCCTTATTCTTTCTTCATCGTTCATTCTTTATTGATCGTTGATCCTAGTTCATTCTTCATCGTTTATTCTTCATTGATCATTGATCCTTGTTCATTCTTCATCGTTCTTTCTTCATTGATCATTGATCCTTGTTCATTCTTCATCGTTCATTCTTCATTGATCATTGATCCTATTTTATTCTTCATCGTTCATTTTTTAATGATCATTGATCCTAGTTCATTCTTCATCGTTCATTCTTAATCGTTCATTGATCCTTGTTCATTCTTCATCGTTCATTCTTTAATGATCATTGATCCTAGTTCATTCTTCATCGTTCATTCTTCATTGATCATTGATCCTTGTTCATTCTTCATCGTTCATTCTTCATTGATCATTGATCCTTGTTTATTCTTCATCGTTCATTCTTCATTGATCATTGATCCTTGTTCATTCTTCATCGTTCATTCTACATTTATCATTGATCCTTTTTCATTCTTCATCGTTCATTCTTCATTGATCATTGATCCTTGTTCATTCTTCATTTTTCATTCTTCATTTATCATTGATCCTTGTTCATTCTTCATCATTCATTCTTCATTGATCATTGATCTTTGTTCATTCTTCATCGTTAATTCTTCATTGATCATTGATCCTTGTTCATTCTTCATTGTTCATTGTTCATTTATCATTGATTCTTGTTCATTCTTCATCGTTCATTGTTCATTTATCATTGATCCTTGTTCATTCTTCATTGATCATTGATCCTTTTTCATTCTTCATCGTTCATTCTTCATTGATCATTGATCCTTGTTCATTCTTCATCGTTCATTCTTCAGTTATCATTGATCCTTGTTCATTCTTCATTGATCATTGATCCTTGTTCATTCTTCATCGTTCATTCTTCATTGATCATTGATCCTTGTTCATTCTTCATCGTTCATTCTTCATTGATCATTGTTCCTTGTTCATTGTTCATCGTTCATTCCTCAATGATCATTGAACCTTGTTCATTCTTCATCGTTAATCCTTTATTTATCATTGATCCTTGTTTATTCTTCATCGTTCATTCTTCATTGATTATTATTCCTTGTTTATTCTTCATCGTTCATTCTTCATTGATCATTGATCCTTGTTCATTCTTCATCGTTCATTATTCATTGATCATTGATCCTTATTCTTTCTTCATCGTTCATTCTTTATTGATCGTTGATCCTAGTTCATTCTTCATCGTTTATTCTTCAATGATCATTGATCCTTGTTCATTCTTCATCGTTCTTTCTTCATTGATCATTGATCCTTGTTCATTCTTCATCGTTCATTCTTCATTGATCATTGATCCTATTTTATTCTTCATCGTTCATTTTTTAATGATCATTGATCCTAGTTCATTCTTCATCGTTCATTCTTAATCGTTCATTGATCCTTGTTCATTCTTCATCGTTCATTCTTTAATGATCATTGATCCTAGTTCATTCTTCATCGTTCATTCTTCATTGATCATTGATCCTTGTTCATTCTTCATCGTTCATTCTTCATTGATCATTGATCCTTGTTTATTCTTCATCGTTCATTCTTCATTGATCATTGATCCTTGTTCATTCTTCATCGTTCATTCTTCATTTATCATTGATCCTTGTTCATTCTTCATCATTCATTCTTCATTGATCATTGATCTTTGTTCATTCTTCATCGTTAATTCTTCATTAATCATTGATCCTTGTTCATTCTTCATTGTTCATTGTTCATTTATCATTGATTCTTGTTCATTCTTCATCGTTCATTGTTCATTTATCATTGATCGTTGTTCATTCTTCATCGTTCATTCTTCATTGATCATTGATCCTTGTTCATTCTTCATCGTTCATTCTTTATTGATCATTGATTCTTGTTCATTCTTCATCGTTCATTCTTCATTGATCATTGATCCTATTTTATTCTTCATCGTTCATTTTTTAATGATCATTGATCCTAGTTCATTCTTCATCGTTCATTCTTCATCGTTCATTGACCCTTGTTCATTCTTCATCGTTCATTCTTTAATGATCATTGATCCTAGTTCATTCTTCATCGTTCATTCTTCATTGATCATTGATCCTTGTTCATTCTTCATCGTTCAGTCTTCAATGATCATTGATCCTTGTTTATTCTTTATCGTTCATTCTTCATTGATCATTGATCCTTGTTCATTCTTCATCGTTCATTCTACATTTATCATTGATCCTTTTTCATTCTTCATCGTTCATTCTTCATTGATCATTGATCCTTGTTCATTCTTCATCGTTCATTCTTCATTTATCATTGATCCTTGTTCATTCTTCATTGATCATTGATCCTTGTTCATTCTTCATCGTTCATTCTTCATTGATCATTGATCCTTGTTCATTCTTCATCGTTCATTCTTCATTGATCATTGTTCCTTGTTCATTGTTCATCGTTCATTCCTCAATGATCATTGATCCTTGTTCATTCTTCATCGTTCATTCTTTATTTATCATTGATCCTTGTTTATTCTTCATCGTTCATTCTTCATTGATCATTATTCCTTGTTCATTCTTTATCGTTCATTCTTCATTGATCATTGATCCTTGTTCATTCTTCATCGTTCATTCTTCATTGACCATTGATCCGATTTCATTCTTCATCGTTCATTCTTCATTGATCATTGATCCTTGTTCATTGTTCATTGTTCATTCCTCAATGATTATTGATCCTTGTTCATTCTTCATCGTTCATTCTTCATCGTTCATTGATCCTTGTTCATTCTTCATCGTTCATTCTTTAACGATCATTGATCCTAGTTCATTCTTTATTGATCATTGATCCTTGTTCATTCTTCATCGTTCATTCTTCATTGATCATTGATCCTTGTTCATTCTTCATCGTTCATTCTTCATTTATCATTGATCCTTGTTCATTCTTCATCGTTCATTCTTCTTTAATCATTGATCCTTGTTCATTCTTCATCGTTCATTCTTCATCGTTCATTCTTTATTGATCATTGATCCTTGTTCATTCTTCAGCGTTCATTCTTCTTTAATCATTGATCCTTGTTCATTCTTTATCGTTCATTCTTCATTGATCATTGATCCTATTTTATTCTTCATCGTTCATTTTTTAATGATCATTGATCCTAGTTCATTTTTCATCGTTCATTGATCCTTGTTCATTCTTCATCGTTCATTCTTTAATGATCATTGATCCTAGTTCATTCTTCATCGTTCATTCTTCATTGATCATTGATCCTTGTTCATTCTTCATCGTTCATTCTTCATTGATCATTGTTCCTTGTTCATTGTTCATCGTTCATTCCTCAATGATCATTGAACCTTGTTCATTCTTCATCGTTAATCCTTTATTTATCATTGATCCTTGTTTATTCTTCATCGTTCATTCTTCATTGATTATTATTCCTTGTTTATTCTTCATCGTTCATTCTTCATTGATCATTGATCCTTGTTCATTCTTCATCGTTCATTATTCATTGATCATTGATCCTTATTCTTTCTTCATCGTTCATTCTTTATTGATCGTTGATCCTAGTTCATTCTTCATCGTTTATTCTTCAATGATCATTGATCCTTGTTCATTCTTCATCGTTCTTTCTTCATTGATCATTGATCCTTGTTCATTCTTCATCGTTCATTCTTCATTGATCATTGATCCTATTTTATTCTTCATCGTTCATTTTTTAATGATCATTGATCCTAGTTCATTCTTCATCGTTCATTCTTAATCGTTCATTGATCCTTGTTCATTCTTCATCGTTCATTCTTTAATGATCATTGATCCTAGTTCATTCTTCATCGTTCATTCTTCATTGATCATTGATCCTTGTTCATTCTTCATCGTTCATTCTTCATTGATCATTGATCCTTGTTTATTCTTCATCGTTCATTCTTCATTGATCATTGATCCTTGTTCATTCTTCATCGTTCATTCTTCATTTATCATTGATCCTTGTTCATTCTTCATCATTCATTCTTCATTGATCATTGATCTTTGTTCATTCTTCATCGTTAATTCTTCATTAATCATTGATCCTTGTTCATTCTTCATTGTTCATTGTTCATTTATCATTGATTCTTGTTCATTCTTCATCGTTCATTGTTCATTTATCATTGATCGTTGTTCATTCTTCATCGTTCATTCTTCATTGATCATTGATCCTTGTTCATTCTTCATCGTTCATTCTTTATTGATCATTGATTCTTGTTCATTCTTCATCGTTCATTCTTCATTGATCATTGATCCTATTTTATTCTTCATCGTTCATTTTTTAATGATCATTGATCCTAGTTCATTCTTCATCGTTCATTCTTCATCGTTCATTGACCCTTGTTCATTCTTCATCGTTCATTCTTTAATGATCATTGATCCTAGTTCATTCTTCATCGTTCATTCTTCATTGATCATTGATCCTTGTTCATTCTTCATCGTTCAGTCTTCAATGATCATTGATCCTTGTTTATTCTTCATCGTTCATTCTTCATTGATCATTGATCCTTGTTCATTCTTCATCGTTCATTCTACATTTATCATTGATCCTTTTTCATTCTTCATCGTTCATTCTTCATTGATCATTGATCCTTGTTCATTCTTCATCGTTCATTCTTCATTTATCATTGATCCTTGTTCATTCTTCATTGATCATTGATCCTTGTTCATTCTTCATCGTTCATTCTTCATTGATCATTGATCCTTGTTCATTCTTCATCGTTCATTCTTCATTGATCATTGTTCCTTGTTCATTGTTCATCGTTCATTCCTCAATGATCATTGATCCTTGTTCATTCTTCATCGTTCATTCTTTATTTATCATTGATCCTTGTTTATTCTTCATCGTTCATTCTTCATTGATCATTATTCCTTGTTCATTCTTTATCGTTCATTCTTCATTGATCATTGATCCTTGTTCATTCTTCATCGTTCATTCTTCATTGACCATTGATCCGATTTCATTCTTCATCGTTCATTCTTCATTGATCATTGATCCTTGTTCATTGTTCATTGTTCATTCCTCAATGATTATTGATCCTTGTTCATTCTTCATCGTTCATTCTTCATCGTTCATTGATCCTTGTTCATTCTTCATCGTTCATTCTTTAACGATCATTGATCCTAGTTCATTCTTTATTGATCATTGATCCTTGTTCATTCTTCATCGTTCATTCTTTATTGATCATTGATCCTTGTTCATTCTTCATCGTTCATTCTTCATTTATCATTGATCCTTGTTCATTCTTCATCGTTCATTCTTCTTTAATCATTGATCCTTGTTCATTCTTCATCGTTCATTCTTCATCGTTCATTCTTTATTGATCATTGATCCTTGTTCATTCTTCAGCGTTCATTCTTCTTTAATCATTGATCCTTGTTCATTCTTTATCGTTCATTCTTCATTGATCATTGATCCTATTTTATTCTTCATCGTTCATTTTTTAATGATCATTGATCCTAGTTCATTTTTCATCGTTCATTGATCCTTGTTCATTCTTCATCGTTCATTCTTTAATGATCATTGATCCTAGTTCATTCTTCATCGTTCATTCTTCATTGATCATTGATCCTTGTTCATTCTTCATCGTTCATTCTTCATTGATCATTGATCCTTGTTTATTCTTCATCGTTCATTCTTCATTGATCATTGATCCTTGTTCATTCTTCATCGTTCATTTTACATTTGTCATTTATCCTTGTTCATTCTTCATCGTTCATTCTTCATTTATCATTGATCCTTGTTCATTCTTCATTGATCATTGATCCTTGTTCATTCTTCATCGTTCATTCTTCATTGATCATTGATCCTTGTTCATTCTTCATCGTTCATTTTTCATTGATCATTGTTCCTTGTTCATTGTTCATCGTTCATTCCTCAATGATCATTGATCCTTTTTCATTCTTCATCGTTCATTCTTTAATGATCATTGATCCTAGTTCATTCTTCATCGTTCATTCTTCATTGATCATTGATCCTTGTTCATTCTTCATCGTTCATTCTTCATTGATCATTGATCCTTGTTTATTCTTCATCGTTCATTCTTCATTGATCATTGATCCTTGTTCATTCTTCATCGTTCATTCTACATTTATCATTGATCCTTTTTCATTCTTCATCGTTCATTCTTCATTGATCATTGATCCTTGTTCATTCTTCATTTTTCATTCTTCATTTATCATTGATCCTTGTTCATTCTTCATCATTCATTCTTCATTGATCATTGATCTTTGTTCATTCTTCATCGTTAATTCTTCATTGATCATTGATCCTTGTTCATTCTTCATTGTTCATTGTTCATTTATCATTGATTCTTGTTCATTCTTCATCGTTCATTGTTCATTTATCATTGATCCTTGTTCATTCTTCATTGATCATTGATCCTTTTTCATTCTTCATCGTTCATTCTTCATTGATCATTGATCCTTGTTCATTCTTCATCGTTCATTCTTCAGTTATCATTGATCCTTGTTCATTCTTCATTGATCATTGATCCTTGTTCATTCTTCATCGTTCATTCTTCATTGATCATTGATCCTTGTTCATTCTTCATCGTTCATTCTTCATTGATCATTGTTCCTTGTTCATTGTTCATCGTTCATTCCTCAATGATCATTGAACCTTGTTCATTCTTCATCGTTAATCCTTTATTTATCATTGATCCTTGTTTATTCTTCATCGTTCATTCTTCATTGATTATTATTCCTTGTTTATTCTTCATCGTTCATTCTTCATTGATCATTGATCCTTGTTCATTCTTCATCGTTCATTATTCATTGATCATTGATCCTTATTCTTTCTTCATCGTTCATTCTTTATTGATCGTTGATCCTAGTTCATTCTTCATCGTTTATTCTTCAATGATCATTGATCCTTGTTCATTCTTCATCGTTCATTTTTCATTGATCATTGTTCCTTGTTCATTGTTCATCGTTCATTCCTCAATGATCATTGATCCTTTTTCATTCTTCATCGTTCATTCTTTAATGATCATTGATCCTAGTTCATTCTTCATCGTTCATTCTTCATTGATCATTGATCCTTGTTCATTCTTCATCGTTCATTCTTCATTGATCATTGATCCTTGTTTATTCTTCATCGTTCATTCTTCATTGATCATTGATCCTTGTTCATTCTTCATCGTTCATTCTACATTTATCATTGATCCTTTTTCATTCTTCATCGTTCATTCTTCATTGATCATTGATCCTTGTTCATTCTTCATTTTTCATTCTTCATTTATCATTGATCCTTGTTCATTCTTCATCATTCATTCTTCATTGATCATTGATCTTTGTTCATTCTTCATCGTTAATTCTTCATTGATCATTGATCCTTGTTCATTCTTCATTGTTCATTGTTCATTTATCATTGATTCTTGTTCATTCTTCATCGTTCATTGTTCATTTATCATTGATCCTTGTTCATTCTTCATTGATCATTGATCCTTTTTCATTCTTCATCGTTCATTCTTCATTGATCATTGATCCTTGTTCATTCTTCATCGTTCATTCTTCAGTTATCATTGATCCTTGTTCATTCTTCATTGATCATTGATCCTTGTTCATTCTTCATCGTTCATTCTTCATTGATCATTGATCCTTGTTCATTCTTCATCGTTCATTCTTCATTGATCATTGTTCCTTGTTCATTGTTCATCGTTCATTCCTCAATGATCATTGAACCTTGTTCATTCTTCATCGTTAATCCTTTATTTATCATTGATCCTTGTTTATTCTTCATCGTTCATTCTTCATTGATTATTATTCCTTGTTTATTCTTCATCGTTCATTCTTCATTGATCATTGATCCTTGTTCATTCTTCATCGTTCATTATTCATTGATCATTGATCCTTATTCTTTCTTCATCGTTCATTCTTTATTGATCGTTGATCCTAGTTCATTCTTCATCGTTTATTCTTCAATGATCATTGATCCTTGTTCATTCTTCATCGTTCTTTCTTCATTGATCATTGATCCTTGTTCATTCTTCATCGTTCATTCTTCATTGATCATTGATCCTATTTTATTCTTCATCGTTCATTTTTTAATGATCATTGATCCTAGTTCATTCTTCATCGTTCATTCTTAATCGTTCATTGATCCTTGTTCATTCTTCATCGTTCATTCTTTAATGATCATTGATCCTAGTTCATTCTTCATCGTTCATTCTTCATTGATCATTGATCCTTGTTCATTCTTCATCGTTCATTCTTCATTGATCATTGATCCTTGTTTATTCTTCATCGTTCATTCTTCATTGATCATTGATCCTTGTTCATTCTTCATCGTTCATTCTTCATTTATCATTGATCCTTGTTCATTCTTCATCATTCATTCTTCATTGATCATTGATCTTTGTTCATTCTTCATCGTTAATTCTTCATTAATCATTGATCCTTGTTCATTCTTCATTGTTCATTGTTCATTTATCATTGATTCTTGTTCATTCTTCATCGTTCATTGTTCATTTATCATTGATCGTTGTTCATTCTTCATCGTTCATTCTTCATTGATCATTGATCCTTGTTCATTCTTCATCGTTCATTCTTTATTGATCATTGATTCTTGTTCATTCTTCATCGTTCATTCTTCATTGATCATTGATCCTATTTTATTCTTCATCGTTCATTTTTTAATGATCATTGATCCTAGTTCATTCTTCATCGTTCATTCTTCATCGTTCATTGACCCTTGTTCATTCTTCATCGTTCATTCTTTAATGATCATTGATCCTAGTTCATTCTTCATCGTTCATTCTTCATTGATCATTGATCCTTGTTCATTCTTCATCGTTCAGTCTTCAATGATCATTGATCCTTGTTTATTCTTCATCGTTCATTCTTCATTGATCATTGATCCTTGTTCATTCTTCATCGTTCATTCTACATTTATCATTGATCCTTTTTCATTCTTCATCGTTCATTCTTCATTGATCATTGATCCTTGTTCATTCTTCATCGTTCATTCTTCATTTATCATTGATCCTTGTTCATTCTTCATTGATCATTGATCCTTGTTCATTCTTCATCGTTCATTCTTCATTGATCATTGATCCTTGTTCATTCTTCATCGTTCATTCTTCATTGATCATTGTTCCTTGTTCATTGTTCATCGTTCATTCCTCAATGATCATTGATCCTTGTTCATTCTTCATCGTTCATTCTTTATTTATCATTGATCCTTGTTTATTCTTCATCGTTCATTCTTCATTGATCATTATTCCTTGTTCATTCTTTATCGTTCATTCTTCATTGATCATTGATCCTTGTTCATTCTTCATCGTTCATTCTTCATTGACCATTGATCCGATTTCATTCTTCATCGTTCATTCTTCATTGATCATTGATCCTTGTTCATTGTTCATTGTTCATTCCTCAATGATTATTGATCCTTGTTCATTCTTCATCGTTTATTCTTCATCGTTCATTGATCCTTGTTCATTCTTCATCGTTCATTCTTTAACGATCATTGATCCTAGTTCATTCTTTATTGATCATTGATCCTTGTTCATTCTTCATCGTTCATTCTTCATTGATCATTGATCCTTGTTCATTCTTCATCGTTCATTCTTCATTTATCATTGATCCTTGTTCATTCTTCATCGTTCATTCTTCTTTAATCATTGATCCTTGTTCATTCTTCATCGTTCATTCTTCATCGTTCATTCTTTATTGATCATTGATCCTTGTTCATTCTTCAGCGTTCATTCTTCTTTAATCATTGATCCTTGTTCATTCTTTATCGTTCATTCTTCATTGATCATTGATCCTATTTTATTCTTCATCGTTCATTTTTTAATGATCATTGATCCTAGTTCATTTTTCATCGTTCATTGATCCTTGTTCATTCTTCATCGTTCATTCTTTAATGATCATTGATCCTAGTTCATTCTTCATCGTTCATTCTTCATTGATCATTGATCCTTGTTCATTCTTCATCGTTCATTCTTCATTGATCATTGATCCTTGTTTATTCTTCATCGTTCATTCTTCATTGATCATTGATCCTTGTTCATTCTTCATCGTTCATTTTACATTTGTCATTGATCCTTGTTCATTCTTCATCGTTCATTCTTCATTTATCATTGATCCTTGTTCATTCTTCATTGATCATTGATCCTTGTTCATTCTTCATCGTTCATTCTTCATTGATCATTGATCCTTGTTCATTCTTCATCGTTCATTTTTCATTGATCATTGTTCCTTGTTCATTGTTCATCGTTCATTCCTCAATGATCATTGATCCTTTTTCATTCTTCATCGTTCATTCTTTATTTATCATTGATCTTTGTTTATTCTTCGTCGTTCATTCTTCATTGATCATTATTCCTTGTTCATTCTTCATCGTTCATTCTTCATAGATCATTGATCCTTGTTCATTCTTCATCGTCCATTATTCATTGATCATTGATCCTTGTTCATTCTTCATCGTTCATTCTTTATTGATCATTGATCTTTGTTCATTCTTCATCGTTCATTCTTCATTGATCATTGATCCTATTTTATTCTTCATCGTTCATTTTTTAATGATCATTGATCCTAGTTCATTCTTCATCGTTCATTCTTCATTGATCATTGATCCTTGTTCATTCTTCATCGTTCATTCTTCATTGATCATTGATCCTTGTTTATTCTTCATCGTTCATTCTTCATTGATCATTGATCCTTGTTCATTCTTCATCGTTCATTCTACATTTATCATTGATCCTTTTTCATTCTTCATCGTTCATTCTTCATTGATCATTGATCCTTGTTCATTCTTCATCGTTCATTCTTCATTTATCATTGATCCTTGTTCATTCTTCATTGATCATTGATCCTTGTTCATTCTTCATCGTTCATTCTTCATTGATCATTGATCCTTGTTCATTCTTCATCGTTCATTCTTCATTGATCATTGTTCCTTGTTCATTGTTCATCGTTCATTCCTCAATGATCATTGATCCTTGTTCATTCTTCATCGTTCATTCTTTATTTATCATTGATCCTTGTTTATTCTTCATCGTTCATTCTTCATTGATCATTATTCCTTGTTCATTCTTCATCGTTCATTCTTCATTGATCATTGATCCTTGTTCATTCTTCATCGTTCATTCTTCATTGACCATTGATCCGATTTCATTCTTCATCGTTCATTCTTCATTGATCATTGATCCTTGTTCATTGTTCATTGTTCATTCCTCAATGATCATTGATCCTTGTTCATTCTTCATCGTTCATTCTTCATCGTTCATTGATCCTTGTTCATTCTTCATCGTTCATTCTTTAACGATCATTGATCCTAGTTCATTCTTTATTGATCATTGATCCTTGTTCATTCTTCATCGTTCATTCTTCATTGATCATTGATCCTTGTTCATTCTTCATCGTTCATTCTTCAATTATCATTGATCCTTGTTCATTCTTCATCGTTCATGCTTCTTTAATCATTGATCCTTGTTCATTCTTTATCGTTCATTCTTCATTGATCATTGATCCTTGTTCATTCTTCATCGTTCATTCTTCATTGATCATTGTTCCTTGTTCATTGTTAATCGTTCATTCCTCAATGATCATTGATCCTTGTTCATTTTTCATCGTTCATTCTTCATCGTTCATTCTTTATTGATCATTGATCCTTGTTCATTCTTCATCGTTCATTCTTCTTTAATCATTGAGCCTTGTTCATTCTTTATCGTTCATTCTTCATTGATCATTGATCCTATTTTATTCTTCATCGTTCATTTTTTAATGATCATTGATCCTAGTTAATTTTTCATCGTTCATTCTTCATCGTTCATTGATCCTTGTTCATTCTTCATCGTTCATTCTTTAATGATCATTGATCCTAGTTCATTCTTCATCGTTCATTCTTCATTGATCATTGATCCTTGTTCATTCTTCATCGTTCATTCTTCATTGATCATTGATCCTTGTTTATTCTTCATCGTTCATTCTTCATTGATCATTGATCCTTGTTCATTTTTCATCGTTCATTCTACATTTATCATTGATCCTTTTTCATTCTTCATCGTTCATTCTTCATGGATCATTGATCCTTGTTCATTCTTCATCGTTCATTCTTCATTTATCAATGATCCTTGTTCATTCTTCATTGATCATTGATCCTTGTTCATTCTTCATCGTTCATTCTTCATTGATCATTGATCCTTGTTCATTCTTCATCGTTCATTCTTCATTGATCATTGTTCCTTGTTCATTGTTCATCGTTCATTCCTCAATGATCATTGATCCTTGTTCATTCTTCATCGTTCATTCTTTATTTATCATTGATCCTTGTTTATTCTTCATCGTTCATTCTTCATTGATCATTATTCCTTGTTCATTCTTCATCGTTCATTCTTCATTGATCATTGATCCTTGTTCATTCTTCATCGTTCATTCTACATTTATCATTGATCCTTGTTCATTCTTCATCGTTCATTCTTCATTTATCATTGATCCTTGTTCATTCTTCATTGATCATTGATCCTTGTTCATTCTTCATCGTTCATTCTTCATTGATCATTGATCCTTGTTCATTCTTCATCGTTCATTCTTCATTGATCATTGTTCCTTGTTCATTGTTCATCGTTCATTCCTCAATGATCATTGATCCTTGTTCATTCTTCATCGTTCATTCTTTATTTATCATTGATCTTTGTTTATTCTTCGTCGTTCATTCTTCATTGATCATTATTCCTTGTTCATTCTTCATCGTTCATTCTTCATAGATCATTGATCCTTTTTTCATTCTTCATCGTTCATTATTCATTGATCATTGATCCTTGTTCATTCTTCATCGTTCATTCTTTATTGATCATTGATCCTTGTTCATTCTTCATCGTTCATTCTTCATTGATCATTGATCCTATTTTATTCTTCATCGTTCATTTTTTAATGATCATTTATCCTAGTTCATTCTTCATCGTTCATTCTTCATTGATCATTGATCCTTGTTCATTCTTCATCGTTCATTCTTCATTGATCATTGATCCTTGTTTATTCTTCATCGTTCATTCTTCATTGATCATTGATCCTTGTTCATTCTTCATCGTTCATTCTACATTTATCATTGATCCTTTTTCATTCTTCATCGTTCATTCTTCATTGATCATTGATCCTTGTTCATTCTTCATCGTTCATTCTTCATTTATCATTGATCCTTGTTCATTCTTCATTGATCATTGATCCTTGTTCATTCTTCATCGTTCATTCTTCATTGATCATTGATCCTTGTTCATTCTTCATCGTTCATTCTTCATTGATCATTGATCCTTCTTCGTTCTTCATCGTTCATTCTTCATTGATCATTGATCCTTGTTCATTCTTCATCGTTCATTCTTCATTTATCATTGATCCTTGTTCATTGTTCATTGATCATTGATCCTTGTTCATTCTTCATTGATCATTGATCCTTGTTCATTCTTCATCGTTCATTCTTCATTGATCATTGTTCCTTGTTCATTGTTCATCGTTCATTCCTCAATCATCATTGATCCTTGTTCATTCTTCATCGTTCATTCTTTATTTATCATTGATCTTTGTTTATTCTTCGTCGTTCATTCTTCATTGATCATTATTCCTTGTTCATTCTTCATCGTTCATTCTTCATAGATCATTGATCCTTGTTCATTCTTCATCGTTCATTATTCATTGATCATTGATCCTTGTTCATTCTTCATCGTTCATTCTTTATTGATCATTCATCCTTGTTCATTCTTCATCGTTCATTCTTCATTGATCATTGATCCTATTTTATTCTTCATCGTTCATTTTTTAATGATCATTGATCCTAGTTCATTCTTCATCGTTCATTCTTCATTGATCATTGATCCTTGTTCATTCTTCATCGTTCATTCTTCATTGATCATTGATCCTTGTTTATTCTTCATCGTTCATTCTTCATTGATCATTGATCCTTGTTTATTCTTCATCGTTCATTCTTCATTGATCATTGATCCTTTTTCATTCTTCATCGTTCATTCTTCATTGATCATTGATCCTTGTTCATTCTTCATCGTTCATTCTTCATTTATCATTGATCCTTGTTCATTCTTCATTGATCATTGTTCCTTGTTCATTGTTCATCGTTCATTCCTCAATCATCATTGATCCTTGTTCATTCTTCATCGTTCATTCTTTATTTATCATTGATCTTTGTTTATTCTTCGTCGTTCATTCTTCATTGATCATTATTCCTTGTTCATTCTTCATCGTTCATTCTTCATAGATCATTGATCCTTGTTCATTCTTCATCGTCCATTATTCATTGATCATTGATCCTTGTTCATTCTTCATCGTTCATTCTTTATTGATCATTGATCTTTGTTCATTCTTCATCGTTCATTCTTCATTGATCATTGATCCTATTTTATTCTTCATCGTTCATTTTTTAATGATCATTGATCCTAGTTCATTCTTCATCGTTCATTCTTCATTGATCATTGATCCTTGTTCATTCTTCATCGTTCATTCTTCATTGATCATTGATCCTTGTTTATTCTTCATCGTTCATTCTTCATTGATCATTGATCCTTGTTCATTCTTCATCGTTCATTCTACATTTATCATTGATCCTTTTTCATTCTTCATCGTTCATTCTTCATTGATCATTGATCCTTGTTCATTCTTCATCGTTCATTCTTCATTTATCATTGATCCTTGTTCATTCTTCATTGATCATTGATCCTTGTTCATTCTTCATCGTTCATTCTTCATTGATCATTGATCCTTGTTCATTCTTCATCGTTCATTCTTCATTGATCATTGTTCCTTGTTCATTGTTCATCGTTCATTCCTCAATGATCATTGATCCTTGTTCATTCTTCATCGTTCATTCTTTATTTATCATTGATCCTTGTTTATTCTTCATCGTTCATTCTTCATTGATCATTATTCCTTGTTCATTCTTCATCGTTCATTCTTCATTGATCATTGATCCTTGTTCATTCTTCATCGTTCATTCTTCATTGACCATTGATCCGATTTCATTCTTCATCGTTCATTCTTCATTGATCATTGATCCTTGTTCATTGTTCATTGTTCATTCCTCAATGATCATTGATCCTTGTTCATTCTTCATCGTTCATTCTTCATCGTTCATTGATCCTTGTTCATTCTTCATCGTTCATTCTTTAACGATCATTGATCCTAGTTCATTCTTTATTGATCATTGATCCTTGTTCATTCTTCATCGTTCATTCTTCATTGATCATTGATCCTTGTTCATTCTTCATCGTTCATTCTTCATTTATCATTGATCCTTGTTCATTCTTCATCGTTCATGCTTCTTTAATCATTGATCCTTGTTCATTCTTTATCGTTCATTCTTCATTGATCATTGATCCTTGTTCATTCTTCATCGTTCATTCTTCATTGATCATTGTTCCTTGTTCATTGTTAATCGTTCATTCCTCAATGATCATTGATCCTTGTTCATTTTTCATCGTTCATTCTTCATCGTTCATTCTTTATTGATCATTGATCCTTGTTCATTCTTCATCGTTCATTCTTCTTTAATCATTGAGCCTTGTTCATTCTTTATCGTTCATTCTTCATTGATCATTGATCCTATTTTATTCTTCATCGTTCATTTTTTAATGATCATTGATCCTAGTTAATTTTTCATCGTTCATTCTTCATCGTTCATTGATCCTTGTTCATTCTTCATCGTTCATTCTTTAATGATCATTGATCCTAGTTCATTCTTCATCGTTCATTCTTCATTGATCATTGATCCTTGTTCATTCTTCATCGTTCATTCTTCATTGATCATTGATCCTTGTTTATTCTTCATCGTTCATTCTTCATTGATCATTGATCCTTGTTCATTCTTCATGGTTCATTCTACATTTATCATTGATCCTTGTTCATTCTTCATCGTTCATTCTTCATTTATCATTGATCCTTGTTCATTCTTCATTGATCATTGATCCTTGTTCATTCTTCATCGTTCATTCTTCATTGATCATTGATCCTTGTTCATTCTTCATCGTTCATTCTTCATTGATCATTGTTCCTTGTTCATTGTTCATCGTTCATTCCTCAATGATCATTGATCCTTGTTCATTCTTCATCGTTCATTCTTTATTTATCATTGATCTTTGTTTATTCTTCGTCGTTCATTCTTCATTGATCATTATTCCTTGTTCATTCTTCATCGTTCATTCTTCATAGATCATTGATCCTTTTTTCATTCTTCATCGTTCATTATTCATTGATCATTGATCCTTGTTCATTCTTCATCGTTCATTCTTTATTGATCATTGATCCTTGTTCATTCTTCATCGTTCATTCTTCATTGATCATTGATCCTATTTTATTCTTCATCGTTCATTTTTTAATGATCATTTATCCTAGTTCATTCTTCATCGTTCATTCTTCATTGATCATTGATCCTTGTTCATTCTTCATCGTTCATTCTTTATTGATCATTGATCCTTGTTTATTCTTCATCGTTCATTCTTCATTGATCATTGATCCTTGTTCATTCTTCATCGTTCATTCTACATTTATCATTGATCCTTTTTCATTCTTCATCGTTCATTCTTCATTGATCATTGATCCTTGTTCATTCTTCATCGTTCATTCTTCATTTATCATTGATCCTTGTTCATTCTTCATTGATCATTGATCCTTGTTCATTCTTCATCGTTCATTCTTCATTGATCATTGATCCTTGTTCATTATTCATCGTTCATTCTTCATTGATCATTGATCCTTCTTCGTTCTTCATCGTTCATTCTTCATTGATCATTGATCCTTGTTCATTCTTCATCGTTCATTCTTCATTTATCATTGATCCTTGTTCATTGTTCATTGATCATTGATCCTTGTTCATTCTTCATTGATCATTGATCCTTGTTCATTCTTCATCGTTCATTCTTCATTGATCATTGTTCCTTGTTCATTGTTCATCGTTCATTCCTCAATCATCATTGATCCTTGTTCATTCTTCATCGTTCATTCTTTATTTATCATTGATCTTTGTTTATTCTTCGTCGTTCATTCTTCATTGATCATTATTCCTTGTTCATACTTCATCGTTCATTCTTCATAGATCATTGATCCTTGTTCATTCTTCATCGTTCATTATTCATTGATCATTGATCCTTGTTCATTCTTCATCGTTCATTCTTTATTGATCATTGATCCTTGTTCATTCTTCATCGTTCATTCTTCATTGATCATTGATCCTATTTTATTCTTCATCGTTCATTTTTTAATGATCATTGATCCTAGTTCATTCTTCATCGTTCATTCTTCATTGATCATTGATCCTTGTTCATTCTTCATCGTTCATTCTTCATTGATCATTGATCCTTGTTTATTCTTCATCGTTCATTCTTCATTGATCATTGATCCTTGTTTATTCTTCATCGTTCATTCTTCATTGATCATTGATCCTTTTTCATTCTTCATCGTTCATTCTTCATTGATCGTTGATCCTTGTTCATTCTTCATCGTTCATTCTTCATTTATCATTGATCCTTGTTCATTCTTCATTGATCATTGTTCCTTGTTCATTGTTCATCGTTCATTCCTCAATCATCATTGATCCTTGTTCATTCTTCATCGTTCATTCTTTATTTATCATTGATCTTTGTTTATTCTTCGTCGTTCATTCTTCATTGATCATTATTCCTTGTTCATTCTTCATCGTTCATTCTTCATAGATCATTGATCCTTGTTCATTCTTCATCGTTCATTATTCATTGATCATTGATCCTTGTTCATTCTTCATCGTTCATTCTTTATTGATCATTGATCCTTGTTCATTCTTCATCGTTCATTCTTCATTGATCATTGATCCTATTTCATTTTTCATCGTTCATTTTTTAATGATCATTGATCCTAGTTCATTCTTCATCGTTCATTCTTCATTGATCATTGATCCTTGTTCATTCTTCATCGTTCATTCTTCATTGATCATTGATCCTTGTTTATTCTTCATCGTTCATTCTTCATTGATCATTGATCCTTGTTCATTCTTCATCGTTTATTCTACATTTATCATTGATCCTTTTTCATTCTTCATCGTTCATTCTTCATTGATCATTGATCCTTGTTCATTCTTCATCGTTCATTCTTCATTGATCATTGATCCTTGTTCATTCTTCATCGTTCATTATTCATTGATCATTGATCCTTATTCTTTCTTCATCGTTCATTCTTTATTGATCGTTGATCCTAGTTCATTCTTCATCGTTTATTCTTCATTGATCATTGATCCTTGTTCATTCTTCATCGTTCTTTCTTCATTGATCATTGATCCTTGTTCATTCTTCATCGTTCATTCTTCATTGATCATTGATCCTATTTTATTCTTCATCGTTCATTTTTTAATGATCATTGATCCTAGTTCATTCTTCATCGTTCATTCTTAATCGTTCATTGATCCTTGTTCATTCTTCATCGTTCATTCTTTAATGATCATTGATCCTAGTTCATTCTTCATCGTTCATTCTTCATTGATCATTGATCCTTGTTCATTCTTCATCGTTCATTCTTCATTGATCATTGATCCTTGTTTATTCTTCATCGTTCATTCTTCATTGATCATTATTCCTTGTTCATTCTTCATCGTTCATTCTTCATTGATCATTGATCCTTGTTCATTCTTCATCGTTCATTCTTCATTGACCATTGATCCGATTTCATTCTTCATCGTTTATTCTTCATTGATCATTGATCCTTGTTCATTGTTCATTGTTCATTCCTCAATGATCATTGATCCTTGTTCATTCTTCATCGTTCATTCTTCATTGATCATTGATCCTATTTTATTCTTCATCATTCATTCTTTAATGATCATTGATCCTAGTTCATTCTTTATCGTTCATTCTTCATCGTTCATTGATCCTTGTTCATTCTTCATCGTTCATTCTTTAATGATCATTGATCCTAGTTCATTCTTCATCGTTCATTCTTCATTGATCATTGATCCTTGTTCATTCTTCATCGTTCATTCTTCATTGATCATTGATCCTTGTTTATTCTTCATCGTTCATTCTTCATTAATCATTGATCCTTGTTAATTCTTCATCGTTCATTCTACATTTATCATTGATCCTTTTTCATTCTTCATCGTTCATTCTTCATTGATCATTGATCCTTGTTCATTCTTCATCGTTCATTCTTCATTTATCATTGATCCTTGTTCATTCTTCATTGATCATTCTTCATTGATCATTATTCCTTGTTCATTCTTCATCGTTCATTCTTCATTAATCATTGATCCTTGTTCATTCTTCATCGTTCATTCTTCATTGACCATTGATCCGATTTCATTCTTCTTCGCTCATTCTTCATTGATCATTGATCCTTGTTCATTGTTCATTGTTCATTCCTCAATGATCATTGATCCTTGTTCATTCTTCATCGTTCATTCTTCATTGATCATTGATCCTATTTTATTCTTCATCATTCATTCTTTAATGATCATTGATCCTAGTTCATTCTTCATCGTTCATTGATCCTTGTTCATTCTTCATCGTTCATTCTTTAATGATCATTGATCCTAGTTCATTCTTCATCGTTCATTCTTCATTGATCATTGATCCTTGTTCATTCTTCATCGTTCTTTCTTCATTGATCATTGATCCTTGTTCATTGTTCATCGTTCATTCCTCAATGATCATTGATCCTTGTTCATTCTTCATTGATCATTGATCCTTGTTCATTCTTCATCGTTCATTCTTCATTGATCATTGATCCTTGTTCATTCTTCATTGATCATTGATCCTTGTTCATTCTTCATCGTTCATTCTTCATTGATCATTGTTCCTTGTTCATTGTTCATCGTTCATTCCTCAATGATCATTGATCCTTGTTCATTCTTCATCGTTCATTCTTTATTTATCATTGATCCTTGTTTATTCTTCATCGTTCATTCTTCATTGATCATTATTCCTTGTTCATTCTTCATCGTTCATTCTTCATTGATCATTGATCCTTGTTCATTCTTCATTGACCATTGATCCGATTTCATTCTTCATCGTTTATTCTTCATTGATCATTGATCCTTATTCATTGTTCATTGTTCATTCCTCAATGATCATTGATCCTTGTTCATTTTTCATCGTTCATTCTTCATTGATCATTGATCCTATTTTATTCTTCATCATTCATTCTTTAATGATCATTGATCCTAGTTCATTCTTCATCGTTCATTCTTCATCGTTCATTGATCCTTGTTCATTCTTCATCGTTCATTCTTTAATGATCATTGATCCTAGTTCATTCTTCATCGTTCATTCTTCATTGATCATTGATCCTTGTTCATTCTTCATCGTTCATTCTTCATTGATCATTGATCCTTGTTTATTCTTCATCGTTCATTCTTCATTGATCATTGATCCTTGTTCATTCTTCATCGTTCATTCTACATTTATCATTGATCCTTTTTCATTCTTCTTCGTTCATTCTTCAATTATCATTGATCCTTGTTCATTCTTCATCGTTCATTCTTCATTGATCATTGTTCCTTGTTCATTGTTCATCATTCATTCCTCAATGATCATTGATCCTTGTTCATTCTTCATCGTTCATTCTTTATTTATCATTGATCCTTGTTTATTCTTCATCGTTCATTCTTCATTGATCATTATTCCTTGTTCCTTCTTCATCGTTCATTCTTCATTGATCATTGATCCTTGTTCATTCTTCATCGTTCATTATTCATTGATCATTGATCCTTGTTCATTCTTCATCGTTCATTCTTTATTGATCATTGATTCTTGTTCATTCTTCATCGTTCATTCTTCATTGATCATTGATCCTTGTTCATTCTTCATCGTTCATTCTACATTTATCATTGATCCTTTTTCATTCTTCATCGTTCATTCTTCATTGATCATTGATCCTTGTTCATTCTTCATTTTTCATTCTTCATTTATCATTGATCCTTGTTCATTCTTCATCATTCATTCTTCATTGATCATTGATCTTTGTTCATTCTTCATCGTTAATTCTTCATTGATCATTGATCCTTGTTCATTCTTCATTGTTCATTGTTCATTTATCATTGATTCTTGTTCATTGTTCATCGTTCATTGTTCATTTATCGTTGATCCTTGTTCATTCTTCATCGTTCATTCTTCATTGATCATTGATCCTTGTTCATTCTTCATCGTTCATTCTTCATTGATCATTGTTCCTTGTTCATTGTTCATCGTTCATTCCTCAATGATCATTGAACCTTGTTCATTCTTCATCGTTCATCCTTTATTTATCATTGATCCTTGTTTATTCTTCATCGTTCATTCTTCATTGATCATTATTCCTTGTTTATTCTTCATCGTTCATTCTTCATTGATCATTGATCCTTGTTCATTCTTCATCGTTCATTATTCATTGATCATTGATCCTTATTCTTTCTTCATCGTTCATTCTTTATTGATCGTTGATCCTAGTTCATTCTTCATCGTTTATTCTTCATTGATCATTGATCCTTGTTCATTCTTCATCGTTCTTTCTTCATTGATCATTGATCCTTGTTCATTCTTCATCGTTCATTCTTCATTGATCATTGATCCTATTTTATTCTTCATCGTTCATTTTTTAATGATCATTGATCCTAGTTCATTCTTCATCGTTCATTCTTAATCGTTCATTGATCCTTGTTCATTCTTCATCGTTCATTCTTTAATGATCATTGATCCTAGTTCATTCTTCATCGTTCATTCTTCATTGATCATTGATCCTTGTTCATTCTTCATCGTTCATTCTTCATTGATCATTGATCCTTGTTTATTCTTCATCGTTCATTCTTCATTGATCATTGATCCTTGTTCATTCTTCATCGTTCATTCTACATTTATCATTGATCCTTTTTCATTCTTCATCGTTCATTCTTCATTGATCATTGATCCTTGTTCATTCTTCATTTTTCATTCTTCATTTATCATTGATCCTTGTTCATTCTTCATCATTCATTCTTCATTGATCATTGATCTTTGTTCATTCTTCATCGTTAATTCTTCATTGATCATTGATCCTTGTTCATTCTTCATTGTTCATTGTTCATTTATCATTGATTCTTGTTCATTCTTCATCGTTCATTGTTCATTTATCATTGATCCTTGTTCATTCTTCATCGTTCATTCTTCATTGATCATTGATCCTTTTTCATTCTTCATCGTTCATTCTTCATTGATCATTGATCCTTGTTCATTCTTCATCGTTCATTCTTCAGTTATCATTGATCCTTGTTCATTCTTCATTGATCATTGATCCTTGTTCATTCTTCATCGTTCATTCTTCATTGATCATTGATCCTTGTTCATTCTTCATCGTTCATTCTTCATTGATCATTGTTCCTTGTTCATTGTTCATCGTTCATTCCTCAATGATCATTGAACCTTGTTCATTCTTCATCGTTCATCCTTTATTTATCATTGATCCTTGTTTATTCTTCATCGTTCATTCTTCATTGATCATTATTCCTTGTTTATTCTTCATCGTTCATTCTTCATTGATCATTGATCCTTGTTCATTCTTCATCGTTCATTATTCATTGATCATTGATCCTTGTTCTTTCTTCATCGTTCATTCTTTATTGATCGTTGATCCTAGTTCATTCTTCATCGTTTATTCTTCATTGATCATTGATCCTTGTTCATTCTTCATCGTTCTTTCTTCATTGATCATTGATCCTTGTTCATTCTTCATCATTCATTCTTCATTGATCATTGATCCTTGTTTATTCTTCATCGTTCATTCTTCATTGATCATTATTCCTTGTTCATTCTTCATCGTTCATTCTTCATTGATCATTGATCCTTGTTCATTCTTCATCGTTCATTCTTCATTGACCATTGATCCGATTTCATTCTTCATCGTTTATTCTTCATTGATCATTGATCCTTGTTCATTGTTCATTGTTCATTCCTCAATGATCATTGATCCTTGTTCATTCTTCATCGTTCATTCTTCATTGATCATTGATCCTATTTTATTCTTCATCATTCATTCTTTAATGATCATTGATCCTAGTTCATTCTTTATCGTTCATTCTTCATCGTTCATTGATCCTTGTTCATTCTTCATCGTTCATTCTTTAATGATCATTGATCCTAGTTCATTCTTCATCGTTCATTCTTCATTGATCATTGATCCTTGTTCATTCTTCATCGTTCATTCTTCATTGATCATTGATCCTTGTTTATTCTTCATCGTTCATTCTTCATTAATCATTGATCCTTGTTAATTCTTCATCGTTCATTCTACATTTATCATTGATCCTTTTTCATTCTTCATCGTTCATTCTTCATTGATCATTGATCCTTGTTCATTCTTCATCGTTCATTCTTCATTTATCATTGATCCTTGTTCATTCTTCATTGATCATTCTTCATTGATCATTATTCCTTGTTCATTCTTCATCGTTCATTCTTCATTAATCATTGATCCTTGTTCATTCTTCATCGTTCATTCTTCATTGACCATTGATCCGATTTCATTCTTCTTCGCTCATTCTTCATTGATCATTGATCCTTGTTCATTGTTCATTGTTCATTCCTCAATGATCATTGATCCTTGTTCATTCTTCATCGTTCATTCTTCATTGATCATTGATCCTATTTTATTCTTCATCATTCATTCTTTAATGATCATTGATCCTAGTTCATTCTTCATCGTTCATTGATCCTTGTTCATTCTTCATCGTTCATTCTTTAATGATCATTGATCCTAGTTCATTCTTCATCGTTCATTCTTCATTGATCATTGATCCTTGTTCATTCTTCATCGTTCTTTCTTCATTGATCATTGATCCTTGTTCATTGTTCATCGTTCATTCCTCAATGATCATTGATCCTTATTCATTCGTCATCGTTCATTCTTCATTGATCATTGATCCTATTTTATTCTTCATCGTTCATTTTTTAATGATCATTGATCCTAGTTCATTCTTCATCGTTCATTCTTCATCGTTCATTGATCCTTGTTCATTCTTCATCGTTCATTCTTTAATGATCATTGATCCTAGTTCATTCTTCATTGATCATTGATCCTTGTTCATTCTTCATCGTTCATTCTTCATTGATCATTGATCCTTGTTTATTCTTCATCGTTCATTCTTCATTGATCATTGATCCTTGTTCATTCTTCATCGTTCATTCTACATTTATCATTGATCCTTTTTCATTCTTCATCGTTCATTCTTCATTGATCATTGATCCTTGTTCATTCTTCATTTTTCATTCTTCATTTATCATTGATCCTTGTTCATTCTTCATCATTCATTCTTCATTGATCATTGATCTTTGTTCATTCTTCATCGTTAATTCTTCATTGATCATTGATCCTTGTTCATTCTTCATTGTTCATTGTTCATTTATCATTGATTCTTGTTCATTCTTCATCGTTCATTGTTCATTTATCATTGATCCTTGTTCATTCTTCATCGTTCATTCTTCATTGATCATTGATCCTTTTTCATTCTTCATCGTTCATTCTTCATTGATCATTGATCCTTGTTCATTCTTCATCGTTCATTCTTCAGTTATCATTGATCCTTGTTCATTCTTCATTGATCATTGATCCTTGTTCATTCTTCATCGTTCATTCTTCATTGATCATTGATCCTTGTTCATTCTTCATCGTTCATTTTTCATTGATCATTGTTCCTTGTTCATTGTTCATCGTTCATTCCTCAATGATCATTGATCCTTGTTCATTCTTCATCGTTCATTCTTTATTTATCATTGATCCTTGTTTATTCTTCATCGTTCATTCTTCATTGATCATTATTCCTTGTTCCTTCTTCATCGTTCATTCTTCATTGATCATTGATCCTTGTTCATTCTTCATCGTTCATTATTCATTGATCATTGATCCTTATTCTTTCTTCATCGTTCATTCTTTATTGATCGTTGATCCTAGTTCATTCTTCATCGTTTATTCTTCATTGATCATTGATCCTTGTTCATTCTTCATCGTTCTTTCTTCATTGATCATTGATCCTTGTTCATTCTTCATCATTCATTCTTCATTGATCATTGATCCTATTTTATTCTTCATCGTTCATTTTTTAATGATCATTGATCCTAGTTCATTCTTCATCGTTCATTCTTAATCGTTCATTGATCCTTGTTCATTCTTCATCGTTCATTCTTTAATGATCATTGATCCTAGTTCATTCTTCATCGTTCATTCTTCATTGATCATTGATCCTTGTTCATTCTTCATCGTTCATTCTTCATTGATCATTGATCCTTGTTTATTCTTCATCGTTCATTCTTCATTGATCATTGATCCTTGTTCATTCTTCATCGTTCATTCTTCATTTATCATTGATCCTTGTTCATTCTTCATCATTCATTCTTCATTGATCATTGATCTTTGTTCATTCTTCATCGTTAATTCTTCATTAATCATTGATCCTTGTTCATTCTTCATTGTTCATTGTTCATTTATCATTGATTCTTGTTCATTCTTCATCGTTCATTGTTCATTTATCATTGATCGTTGTTCATTCTTCATCGTTCATTCTTCATTGATCATTGATCCTTGTTCATTCTTCATCGTTCATTCTTCATTGATCATTGATCCTTGTTCATTCTTCATCGTTCATTCTTCATTGATCATTGATCCTTGTTCATTGTTCATTGTTCATTCCTCAATGATCATTGATCCTTGTTCATACTTCATCGTTCATTATTCGTTGATCATTGATCCTATTTTATTCTTCATCATTCATTCTTTAATGATCATTGATCCTAGTTCATTCTTCATCGTTCATTCTTCATCGTTCATTGATCCTTGTTCATTCTTCATCGTTCATTCTTCATTGATCATTGATCCTTGTTCATTCTTCATTGTTCATTCTTCATTGATCATTGATCCTTGTTCATTCTTCATCGTTCATTCTTCATTTATCATTGATCCTTGTTCATTCTTCATCGTTCATTCTTCATGGTTCATTCTTCATTGATCATTGATCCTTGTTCATTCTTCATCGTTCATTCTTCATTGATCATTGATCCTTGTTTATTCTTCATCGTTCATTCTTCATTGATCATTAATCCTTGTTCATTCTTCATCGTTCATTCTACATTTATCATTGATCCTTGTTCATTCTTCATCGTTCATTCTTCATTGATCATTGTTCCTTGTTCATTGTTCATCGTTCATTCCTCAATGATCATTGATCCTTGTTCATTCTTCATCGTTCATTCTTTATTTATCATTGATCCTTGTTTATTCTTCATCGTTCATTCTTCATTGATCATTATTCCTTGTTCATTCTTCATCGTTCATTCTTCATTGATCATTGATCCTTGTTCATTCTTCATCGTTCATTCTTCATTGACCATTGATCCGATTTCATTCTTCATCGTTTATTCTTCATTGATCATTGATCCTTGTTCATTGTTCATTGTTCATTCCTCAATGATCATTGATCCTTGTTCATTCTTCATCGTTCATTCTTCATTGATCATTGATCCTATTTTATTCTTCATCATTCATTCTTTAATGATCATTGATCCTAGTTCATTCTTTATCGTTCATTCTTCATCGTTCATTGATCCTTGTTCATTCTTCATCGTTCATTCTTTAATGATCATTGATCCTAGTTCATTCTTCATCGTTCATTCTTCATTGATCATTGATCCTTGTTCATTCATCATCGTTCATTCTTCATTGATCATTGATCCTTGTTTATTCTTCATCGTTCATTCTTCATTAATCATTGATCCTTGTAAATTCTTCATCGTTCATTCTACATTTATCATTGATCCTTTTTCATTCTTCATCGTTCATTCTTCATTGATCATTGATCCTTGTTCATTCTTCATCGTTCATTCTTCATTTATCATTGATCCTTGTTCATTCTTCATTGATCATTCTTCATTGATCATTATTCCTTGTTCATTCTTCATCGTTCATTGTTCATTAATCATTGATCCTTGTTCATTCTTCATCGTTCATTCTTCATTTACCATTGATCCGATTTCATTCTTCTTCGCTCATTCTTCATTGATCATTGATCCTTGTTCATTGTTCATTGTTCATTCCTCAATGATCATTGATCCTTGTTCATTCTTCATCGTTCATTCTTCATTGAACATTGATCCTATTTTATTCTTCATCATTCATTCTTTAATGATCATTGATCCTAGTTCATTCTTCATCGTTCATTGATCCTTGTTCATTCTTCATCGTTCATTCTTTAATGATCATTGATCCTAGTTCATTCTTCATCGTTCATTCTTCATTGATCATTGATCCTTGTTCATTCTTCATCGTTCTTTCTTCATTGATCATTGATCCTTGTTCATTGTTCATCGTTCATTCCTCAATGATCATTGATCCTTGTTCATTCGTCATCGTTCATTCTTCATTGATCATTGATCCTATTTTATTCTTCATCGTTCATTTTTTAATGATCATTGATCCTAGTTCATTCTTCATCGTTCATTCTTCATCGTTCATTGATCCTTGTTCATTCTTCATCGTTCATTCTTTAATGATCATTGATCCTAGTTCATTCTTCATTGATCATTGATCCTTGTTCATTCTTCATCGTTCATTCTTCATTGATCATTGATCCTTGTTTATTCTTCATCGTTCATTCTTCATTGATCATTGATCCTTGTTCATTCTTCATCGTTCATTCTACATTTATCATTGATCCTTTTTCATTCTTCTTCGTTCATTCTTCAATTATCATTGATCCTTGTTCATTCTTCATCGTTCATTCTTCATTGATCATTGTTCCTTGTTCATTGTTCATCGTTCATTCCTCAATGATCATTGATCCTTGTTCATTCTTCATCGTTCATTCTTTATTTATCATTGATCCTTGTTTATTCTTCATCGTTCATTCTTCATTGATCATTATTCCTTGTTCATTCTTCATCGTTCATTCTTCATTGATCATTGATCCTTGTTCATTCTTCATCGTTCATTATTCATTGATCATTGATCCTTGTTCATTCTTCATCGTTCATTCTTTATTGATCATTGATTCTTGTTCATTCTTCATCGTTCATTCTTCATTGATCATTGATCCTATTTTATTCTTCATCGTTCATTTTTTAATGATCATTGATCCTAGTTCATTCTTCATCGTTCATTCTTCATCGTTCATTGATCCTTGTTCATTCTTCATCGTTCATTCTTTAATGATCATTGATCCTAGTTCATTCTTCATCGTTCATTCTTCATTGATCATTGATCCTTGTTCATTCTTCATCGTTCAGTCTTCAATGATCATTGATCCTTGTTTATTCTTCATCGTTCATTCTTCATTGATCATTGATCCTTGTTCATTCTTCATCGTTCATTCTACATTTATCATTGATCCTTTTTCATTCTTCATCGTTCATTCTTCATTGATCATTGATCCTTGTTCATTCTTCATTTTTCATTCTTCATTTATCATTGATCCTTGTTCATTCTTCATCATTCATTCTTCATTGATCATTGATCTTTGTTCATTCTTCATCGTTAATTCTTCATTGATCATTGATCCTTGTTCATTCTTCATTGTTCATTGTTCATTTATCATTGATTCTTGTTCATTCTTCATCGTTCATTGTTCATTTATCATTGATCCTTGTTCATTCTTCATCGTTCATTCTTCATTGATCATTGATCCTATTTCATTCTTCATCATTCATTCTTCATTGATCATTGATCCTTGTTCATTCTTCATCGTTCATTCTTCAGTTATCATTGATCCTTGTTCATTCTTCATTGATCATTGATCATTGATCCTTGTTCATTCTTCATCGTTCATTCTTCATTGATCATTGATCCTTGTTCATTCTTCATCGTTCATTCTTCATTGATCATTGTTCCTTGTTCATTGTTCATCGTTCATTCCTCAATGATCATTGAACCTTGTTCATTCTTCATCGTTCATCCTTGATTTATCATTGATCCTTGTTTATTCTTCATCGTTCATTCTTCATTGATCATTATTCCTTGTTTATTCTTCATCGTTCATTCTTCATTGATCATTGATCCTTGTTCATTCTTCATCGTTCATTCTTTAATGATCATTGATCCTAGTTCATTCTTCATCGTTCATTCTTCATTGATCATTGATCCTTGTTCATTCTTCATCGTTCATTCTTCATTGATCATTGATCCTTGTTTATTCTTCATCGTTCATTCTTCATTGATCATTGATCCTTGTTCATTCTTCATCGTTCATTCTACATTTATCATTGATCCTTTTTCATTCTTCATCGTTCATTCTTCATTGATCATTGATCCTTGTTCATTCTTCATCGTTCATTCTTCATTTATCATTGATCCTTGTTCATTCTTCATTGATCATTGATCCTTGTTCATTCTTCATCGTTCATTCTTCATTGATCATTGATCCTTGTTCATTCTTCATCGTTCATTCTTCATTGATCATTATTCCTTGTTCATTGTTCATCGTTCATTCCTCAATGATCATTGATCCTTGTTCATACTTCATCGTTCATTCTTTATTTATCATTGATCCTTGTTCATTTTTCATCGTTCATTCTTCATTGACCATTGTTCCGATTTCATTCTTCATCGTTCATTCTTCATTGATCATTGATCCTTGTTCATTGTTCATTGTTCATTCCTCAATGATCATTGATCCTTGTTCATTCTTCATCGTTCATTCTTCATCGTTCATTGATCCTTGTTCATTCTTCATCGTTCATTCTTTAATGATCATTGATCCTAGTTCATTCTTTATTGATCATTGATCCTTGTTCATTCTTCATCGTTCATTCTTCATTGATCATTGATCCTTGTTCATCCTTCATCGTTCATTCTTCATTTATCATTGATCCTTGTTCATTCTTCATCGTTCATTCTTCTTTAATCATTGATCCTTCTTCATTCTTTATCGTTCATTCTTCATTGATCATTGATCCTTGTTCATTCTTCATCGTTCATTCTTCATTGATCATTGTTCCTTGTTCATTGTTAATCGTTCATTCCTCAATGATCATTGATCCTTGTTCATTTTTCATCGTTCATTCTTTATTGATCATTGATCCTTGTTCATTCTTAATCGTTCATTCTTCATTGATCATTGATCCTTGTTCATTCTTCATCGTTCATTCTTCATTTATCATTGATCCTTGTTCATTCTTCATCATTCATTCTTCATTGATCATTGATCTTTGTTCATTCTTCATCGTTAATTCTTCATGGATCATTGATCCTTGTTCATTCTTCATTGTTCATTTATCATTGATTCTTGTTCATTCTTCATCGTTCATTGTACATTTATCATTGATCGTTGTTCATTCTTCATCGTTTATTCTTCATTGATCATTGATCCTTGTTCATTCTTCATCGTTCATTCTTCATTGATCATTGATCCTTGTTCATTCTTCATCGTTCAATCTTCATTGATCATTGATCCTTGTTCATTCTTCATCGTTCATTCTTCATTGATCATTGATCCTTGTTCATTCTTCATCGTTCATTGATCCTTGTTCATTCTTCATCGTTCATTATTCATTGATCATTGATCCTTGTTCATTCTTCATCGTTCATTCTTTATTGATCATTGATTCTTGTTCATTCTTCATCGTTCATTCTTCATTGATCATTGATCCTATTTTATTCTTCATCGTTCATTTTTTAATGATCATTGATCCTAGTTCATTCTTCATCGTTCATTCTTCATCGTTCATTGATCCTTGTTCATTCTTCATCGTTCATTCTTTAATGATCATTGATCCTAGTTCATTCTTCATCGTTCATTCTTCATTGATCATTGATCCTTGTTCATTCTTCATCGTTCAGTCTTCAATGATCATTGATCCTTGTTTATTCTTCATCGTTCATTCTTCATTGATCATTGATCCTTGTTCATTCTTCATCGTTCATTCTACATTTATCATTGATCCTTTTTCATTCTTCATCGTTCATTCTTCATTGATCATTGATCCTTGTTCATTCTTCATTTTTCATTCTTCATTTATCATTGATCCTTGTTCATTCTTCATCATTCATTCTTCATTGATCATTGATCTTTGTTCATTCTTCATCGTTAATTCTTCATTGATCATTGATCCTTGTTCATTCTTCATTGTTCATTGTTCATTTATCATTGATTCTTGTTCATTCTTCATCGTTCATTGTTCATTTATCATTGATCCTTGTTCATTCTTCATCGTTCATTCTTCATTGATCATTGATCCTATTTCATTCTTCATCATTCATTCTTCATTGATCATTGATCCTTGTTCATTCTTCATCGTTCATTCTTCAGTTATCATTGATCCTTGTTCATTCTTCATTGATCATTGATCCTTGTTCATTCTTCATCGTTCATTCTTCATTGATCATTGATCCTTGTTCATTCTTCATCGTTCATTCTTCATTGATCATTGTTCCTTGTTCATTGTTCATCGTTCATTCCTCAATGATCATTGAACCTTGTTCATTCTTCATCGTTCATCCTTGATTTATCATTGATCCTTGTTTATTCTTCATCGTTCATTCTTCATTGATCATTATTCCTTGTTTATTCTTCATCGTTCATTCTTCATTGATCATTGATCCTTGTTCATTCTTCATCGTTCATTCTTTAATGATCATTGATCCTAGTTCATTCTTCATCGTTCATTCTTCATTGATCATTGATCCTTGTTCATTCTTCATCGTTCATTCTTCATTGATCATTGATCCTTGTTTATTCTTCATCGTTCATTCTTCATTGATCATTGATCCTTGTTCATTCTTCATCGTTCATTCTACATTTATCATTGATCCTTTTTCATTCTTCATCGTTCATTCTTCATTGATCATTGATCCTTGTTCATTCTTCATCGTTCATTCTTCATTTATCATTGATCCTTGTTCATTCTTCATTGATCATTGATCCTTGTTCATTCTTCATCGTTCATTCTTCATTGATCATTGATCCTTGTTCATTCTTCATCGTTCATTCTTCATTGATCATTGTTCCTTGTTCATTGTTCATCGTTCATTCCTCAATGATCATTGATCCTTGTTCATACTTCATCGTTCATTCTTTATTTATCATTGATCCTTGTTCATTTTTCATCGTTCATTCTTCATTGACCATTGTTCCGATTTCATTCTTCATCGTTCATTCTTCATTGATCATTGATCCTTGTTCATTGTTCATTGTTCATTCCTCAATGATCATTGATCCTTGTTCATTCTTCATCGTTCATTCTTCATCGTTCATTGATCCTTGTTCATTCTTCATCGTTCATTCTTTAATGATCATTGATCCTAGTTCATTCTTTATTGATCATTGATCCTTGTTCATTCTTCATCGTTCATTCTTCATTGATCATTGATCCTTGTTCATCCTTCATCGTTCATTCTTCATTTATCATTGATCCTTGTTCATTCTTCATCGTTCATTCTTCTTTAATCATTGATCCTTCTTCATTCTTTATCGTTCATTCTTCATTGATCATTGATCCTTGTTCATTCTTCATCGTTCATTCTTCATTGATCATTGTTCCTTGTTCATTGTTAATCGTTCATTCCTCAATGATCATTGATCCTTGTTCATTTTTCATCGTTCATTCTTTATTGATCATTGATCCTTGTTCATTCTTAATCGTTCATTCTTCATTGATCATTGATCCTTGTTCATTCTTCATCGTTCATTCTTCATTTATCATTGATCCTTGTTCATTCTTCATCATTCATTCTTCATTGATCATTGATCTTTGTTCATTCTTCATCGTTAATTCTTCATGGATCATTGATCCTTGTTCATTCTTCATTGTTCATTTATCATTGATTCTTGTTCATTCTTCATCGTTCATTGTACATTTATCATTGATCGTTGTTCATTCTTCATCGTTTATTCTTCATTGATCATTGATCCTTGTTCATTCTTCATCGTTCATTCTTCATTGATCATTGATCCTTGTTCATTCTTCATCGTTCAATCTTCATTGATCATTGATCCTTGTTCATTCTTCATCGTTCATTCTTCATTGATCATTGATCCTTGTTCATTCTTCATCGTTCATTGATCCTTGTTCATTCTTCATCGTTCATTCTTCATTGATCATTGATCCTTGTTCATTGTTCATTGTTCATTCCTCAATGATCATTGATCCTTGTTCATTCTTCATCGTTCATTCTTCGTTGATCATTGATCCTATTTTATTCTTCATCATTCATTCTTTAATGATCATTGATCCTAGTTCATTCTTCATCGTTCATTCTTCATCGTTCATTGATCCTTGTTCATTCTTCATCGTTCATTCTTCATTGATCATTGATCCTTGTTCATTCTTCATTGATCATTGATCCTTGTTCATTCTTCATCGTTCATTCTTCATTTATCATTGATCCTTGTTCATTCTTCATCGTTCATTCTTCATGGTTCATTCTTCATTGATCATTGATCCTTGTTCATTCTTCATCGTTCATTCTTCATTGATCATTGATCCTTGTTTATTCTTCATCGTTCATTCTTCATTGATCATTAATCCTTGTTCATTCTTCATCGTTCATTCTACATTTATCATTGATCCTTTTTCATTCTTTATCGTTCATTCTTCATTGATCATTGATCCTTGTTCATTCTTCATCGTTCATTCTTCATTTATCATTGATCCTTGTTCATTCTTCATTGATCATTGATCCTTGTTCATTCTTCATCGTTCATTCTTCATTGATCATTGATCCTTGTTCATTCTTCATCGTTCATTCTTCATTGATCATTGTTCCTTGTTCATTGTTCATCGTTCATTCCTCAATGATCATTGATCCTTGTTCATTCTTCATCGTTCATTCTTTATTTATCATTGATCCTTGTTTATTCTTCATCGTTCATTCTTCATTGATCATTATTCCTTGTTCATTCTTCATCGTTCATTCTTCATTGATCATTGATCCTTGTTCATTCTTCATCGTTCATTCTTCATTGACCATTGATCCGATTTCATTCTTCATGGTTTATTCTTCATTGATCATTGATCCTTGTTCATTGTTCATTGTTCATTCCTCAATGATCATTGATCCTTGTTCATTCTTCATCGTTCATTCTTCATTGATCATTGATCCTATTTTATTCTTCATCGTTCATTTTTTAACGATCATTGATCCTAGTTCATTCTTCATCGTTCATTGATCCTTGTTCATTCTTCATCGTTCATTCTTTAATGATCATTGATCCTAGTTCATTCTTCATTGATCATTGATCCTTGTTCATTCTTCATCGTTCATTCTTCATTGATCATTGATCCTTGTTTATTCTTCATCGTTCATTCTTCATTGATCATTGATCCTTGTTAATTCTTCATCGTTCATTCTACATTTATCATTGATCCTTTTTCATTCTTCATCGTTCATTCTTCATTGATCATTGAGCCTTGTTCATTCTTCATCGTTCATTCTTCATTTATCATTGATCCTTGTTCATTCTTCATTGATCATTGATCCTGTTCATTCTTCATCGTTCATTCTTCATTGATCATTGATCCTTGTTCATTCTTCATCGTTCATTCTTCATTGATCATTGTTCCTTGTTTATTGTTCATCGTTCATTCCTCAATGATCATTGATCCTTGTTCATTCTTCATCGTTCATTCTTTATTTATCATTGATCCTTGTTTATTCTTCATCGTTCATTCTTCATTGATCATTATTCCTTGTTCATTCTTCATCGTTCATTCTTCATTGATCATTGATCCTTGTTCATTCTTCATCGTTCATTCTTCATTGACCATTGATCCGATTTCATTCTTCTTCGCTCATTCTTCATTGATCATTGATCCTTGTTCATTGTTCATTGTTCATTCCTCAATGATCATTGATCCTTGTTCATTCTTCATCGTTCATTCTTCATTGATCATTGATCCTATTTTATTCTTCATCATTCATTCTTTAATGATCATTGATCCTAGTTCATTCTTCATCGTTCATTCTTTAATGATCATTGATCCTAGTTCATTCTTCATCGTTCATTCTTCATTGATCATTGATCCATGTTCATTCTTCATCGTTCTTTCTTCATTGATCATTGATCCTTGTTCATTGTTCATCGTTCATTCCTCAATGATCATTGATCCTTGTTCATTCTTCATCGTTCATTCTTCATTGATCATTGATCCTATTTTATTCTTCATCGTTCATTTTTTAACGATCATTGATCCTAGTTCATTCTTCATCGTTCATTCTTCATCGTTCATTGATCCGTGTTCATTCTTCATCGTTCATTCTTTAATGATCATTGATCCTAGTTCATTCTTCATCGTTCATTCTTCATTGATCATTGATCCTTGTTCATTCTTCATCGTTCATTCTTCATTGATCATTGATCCTTGTTTATTCTTCATCGTTCATTCTTCATTGATCATTGATCCTTGTTCATTCTTCATCGTTCATTCTACATTTATCATTGATCCTTTTTCATTCTTCATCGTTCATTCTTCACTTATCATTGATCCTTGTTCATTCTTCATCGTTCATTCTTCATTTATCATTGATCCTTGTTCATTCTTCATTGATCATTGATTCTTGTTCATTCTTCATCGTTCATTCTTCATTGATCATTGATCCTTGTTCATTCTTCATCGTTCATTCTTCATTGATCATTGTTCCTTGTTCATTGTTCATCGTTCATTCCTCAATGATCATTGATCCTTGTTCATTCTTCATCGTTCATTCTTTATTTATCATTGATCCTTGTTTATTCTTCATCGTTCATTCTTCATTGATCATTATTCCTTGTTCATTCTTCATCGTTCATTCTTCATTGATCATTGATCCTTGTTCATTCTTCATCGTTCATTATTCATTGATCATTGATCCTTGTTTATTCTTCATCGTTCATTCTTCATTGATCATTAATCCTTGTTCATTCTTCATCGTTCATTCTACATTTATCATTGATCCTTTTTCATTCTTTATCGTTCATTCTTCATTGATCATTGATCCTTGTTCATTCTTCATCGTTCATTCATCATTTATCATTGATCCTTGTTCATTCTTCATTGATCATTGATCCTTGTTCATTCTTCATCGTTCATTCTTCATTGATCATTGATCCTTGTTCATTCTTCATCGTTCATTCTTCATTGATCATTGTTCCTTGTTCATTGTTCATCGTTCATTCCTCAATGATCATTGATCCTTGTTCATTCTTCATCGTTCATTCTTTATTTATCATTGATCCTTGTTTATTCTTCATCGTTCATTCTTCATTGATCATTATTCCTTGTTCATTCTTCATCGTTCATTCTTCATTGATCATTGATCATTGTTCATTCTTCATCGTTCATTCTTCATTGACCATTGATCCGATTTCATTCTTCATGGTTTATTCTTCATTGATCATTGATCCTTGTTCATTGTTCATTGTTCATTCCTCAATGATCATTGATCCTTGTTCATTCTTCATCGTTCATTCTTCATTGATCATTGATCCTATTTTATTCTTCATCGTTCATTTTTTAACGATCATTGATCCTAGTTCATTCTTCATCGTTCATTGATCCTTGTTCATTCTTCATCGTTCATTCTTTAATGATCATTGATCCTAGTTCATTCTTCATTGATCATTGATCCTTGTTCATTCTTCATCGTTCATTCTTCATTGATCATTGATCCTTGTTTATTCTTCATCGTTCATTCTTCATTGATCATTGATCCTTGTTAATTCTTCATCGTTCATTCTACATTTATCATTGATCCTTTTTCATTCTTCATCGTTCATTCTTCATTGATCATTGAGCCTTGTTCATTCTTCATCGTTCATTCTTCATTTATCATTGATCCTTGTTCATTCTTCATTGATCATTGATCCTGTTCATTCTTCATCGTTCATTCTTCATTGATCATTGATCCTTGTTCATTCTTCATCGTTCATTCTTCATTGATCATTGTTCCTTGTTTATTGTTCATCGTTCATTCCTCAATGATCATTGATCCTTGTTCATTCTTCATCGTTCATTCTTTATTTATCATTGATCCTTGTTTATTCTTCATCGTTCATTCTTCATTGATCATTATTCCTTGTTCATTCTTCATCGTTCATTCTTCATTGATCATTGATCCTTGTTCATTCTTCATCGTTCATTCTTCATTGACCATTGATCCGATTTCATTCTTCTTCGCTCATTCTTCATTGATCATTGATCCTTGTTCATTGTTCATTGTTCATTCCTCAATGATCATTGATCCTTGTTCATTCTTCATCGTTCATTCTTCATTGATCATTGATCCTATTTTATTCTTCATCATTCATTCTTTAATGATCATTGATCCTAGTTCATTCTTCATTGTTCATTCTTCATCGTTCATTCTTTAATGATCATTGATCCTAGTTCATTCTTCATCGTTCATTCTTCATTGATCATTGATCCATGTTCATTCTTCATCGTTCTTTCTTCATTGATCATTGATCCTTGTTCATTGTTCATCGTTCATTCCTCAATGATCATTGATCCTTGTTCATTCTTCATCGTTCATTCTTCATTGATCATTGATCCTATTTTATTCTTCATCGTTCATTTTTTAACGATCATTGATCCTAGTTCATTCTTCATCGTTCATTCTTCATCGTTCATTGATCCGTGTTCATTCTTCATCGTTCATTCTTTAATGATCATTGATCCTAGTTCATTCTTCATCGTTCATTCTTCATTGATCATTGATCCTTGTTCATTCTTCATCGTTCATTCTTCATTGATCATTGATCCTTGTTTATTCTTCATCGTTCATTCTTCATTGATCATTGATCCTTGTTCATTCTTCATCGTTCATTCTACATTTATCATTGATCCTTTTTCATTCTTCATCGTTCATTCTTCACTTATCATTGATCCTTGTTCATTCTTCATCGTTCATTCTTCATTTATCATTGATCCTTGTTCATTCTTCATTGATCATTGATTCTTGTTCATTCTTCATCGTTCATTCTTCATTGATCATTGATCCTTGTTCATTCTTCATCGTTCATTCTTCATTGATCATTGTTCCTTGTTCATTGTTCATCGTTCATTCCTCAATGATCATTGATCCTTGTTCATTCTTCATCGTTCATTCTTTATTTATCATTGATCCTTGTTTATTCTTCATCGTTCATTCTTCATTGATCATTATTCCTTGTTCATTCTTCATCGTTCATTCTTCATTGATCATTGATCCTTGTTCATTCTTCATCGTTCATTATTCATTGATCATTGATCCTTGTTCATTCTTCATCGTTCATTCTTTATTGATCATTGAGTCTTGTTCATTCTTCATCGTTCATTCTTCATTGATCATTGATCCTTGTTCATTCTTCAGCGTTCATTCTTCATTGATCATTGATCCTTGTTTATTCTTCATCGTTCATTCTTCATTGATCATTGATCCTAGTTCATTCTTCATCGTTCATTCTTCATCGTTCATTGATCCTTGTTCATTCTTCATCGTTCATTCTTTAATGATCATTGATCCTAGTTCATTCTTCATCGTTCATTCTTCATTGATCATTGATCCTTGTTCATTCTTCATCGTTCAGTCTTCATTGATCATTGATCCTTGTTTATTCTTCATCGTTCATTCTTCATTGATCATTGATCCTTGTTCATTCTTCATTGTTCATTGTTCATTTATCATTGGTTCTTGTTCATTCTTCATCGTTCATTGTTCATTTATCATTGATCCTTGTTCATTCTTCATCGTTCATTCTTCATTGATCATTGATCCTTTTTCATTCTTCATCGTTCATTCTTCATTGATCATTGATCCTTGTTCATTCTTCATCGTTCATTCTTCAGTTATCATTGATCCTTGTTCATTCTTCATTGATCATTGATCCTTGTTCATTCTTCATCGTTCATTCTTCATTGATCATTGATCCTTGTTCATTCTTCATCGTTCATTCTTCATTGATCATTGTTCCTTGTTCATTGTTCATCGTTCATTCCTCAATGATCATTGATCCTTGTTCATTCTTCATCGTTCATCCTTTATTTATCATTGATCCTTGTTTATTCTTCATCGTTCATTCTTCATTGATCATTATTCCTTGTTCATTCTTCATCGTTCATTCTTCATTGATCATTGATCCTTGTTCATTCTTCATCGTTCATTATTCATTGATCATTGATCCTTGTTTATTCTTCATCGTTCATTCTTCATTGATCATTAATCCTTGTTCATTCTTCATCGTTCATTCTACATTTATCATTGATCCTTTTTCATTCTTTATCGTTCATTCTTCATTGATCATTGATCCTTGTTCATTCTTCATCGTTCATTCATCATTTATCATTGATCCTTGTTCATTCTTCATTGATCATTGATCCTTGTTCATTCTTCATCGTTCATTCTTCATTGATCATTGATCCTTGTTCATTCTTCATCGTTCATTCTTCATTGATCATTGTTCCTTGTTCATTGTTCATCGTTCATTCCTCAATGATCATTGATCCTTGTTCATTCTTCATCGTTCATTCTTTATTTATCATTGATCCTTGTTTATTCTTCATCGTTCATTCTTCATTGATCATTATTCCTTGTTCATTCTTCATCGTTCATTCTTCATTGATCATTGATCATTGTTCATTCTTCATCGTTCATTCTTCATTGACCATTGATCCGATTTCATTCTTCATGGTTTATTCTTCATTGATCATTGATCCTTGTTCATTGTTCATTGTTCATTCCTCAATGATCATTGATCCTTGTTCATTCTTCATCGTTCATTCTTCATTGATCATTGATCCTATTTTATTCTTCATCGTTCATTTTTTAACGATCATTGATCCTAGTTCATTCTTCATCGTTCATTGATCCTTGTTCATTCTTCATCGTTCATTCTTTAATGATCATTGATCCTAGTTCATTCTTCATTGATCATTGATCCTTGTTCATTCTTCATCGTTCATTCTTCATTGATCATTGATCCTTGTTTATTCTTCATCGTTCATTCTTCATAGATCATTGATCCTTGTTAATTCTTCATCGTTCATTCTACATTTATCATTGATCCTTTTTCATTCTTCATCGTTCATTCTTCATTGATCATTGAGCCTTGTTCATTCTTCATCGTTCATTCTTCATTTATCATTGATCCTTGTTCATTCTTCATTGATCATTGATCCTGTTCATTCTTCATCGTTCATTCTTCATTGATCATTGATCCTTGTTCATTCTTCATCGTTCATTCTTCATTGATCATTGTTCCTTGTTTATTGTTCATCGTTCATTCCTCAATGATCATTGATCCTTGTTCATTCTTCATCGTTCATTCTTTATTTATCATTGATCCTTGTTTATTCTTCATCGTTCATTCTTCATTGATCATTATTCCTTGTTCATTCTTCATCGTTCATTCTTCATTGATCATTGATCCTTGTTCATTCTTCATCGTTCATTCTTCATTGACCATTGATCCGATTTCATTCTTCTTCGCTCATTCTTCATTGATCATTGATCCTTGTTCATTGTTCATTGTTCATTCCTCAATGATCATTGATCCTTGTTCATTCTTCATCGTTCATTCTTCATTGATCATTGATCCTATTTTATTCTTCATCATTCATTCTTTAATGATCATTGATCCTAGTTCATTCTTCATTGTTCATTCTTCATCGTTCATTCTTTAATGATCATTGATCCTAGTTCATTCTTCATCGTTCATTCTTCATTGATCATTGATCCATGTTCATTCTTCATCGTTCTTTCTTCATTGATCATTGATCCTTGTTCATTGTTCATCGTTCATTCCTCAATGATCATTGATCCTTGTTCATTCTTCATCGTTCATTCTTCATTGATCATTGATCCTATTTTATTCTTCATCGTTCATTTTTTAACGATCATTGATCCTAGTTCATTCTTCATCGTTCATTCTTCATCGTTCATTGATCCGTGTTCATTCTTCATCGTTCATTCTTTAATGATCATTGATCCTAGTTCATTCTTCATCGTTCATTCTTCATTGATCATTGATCCTTGTTCATTCTTCATCGTTCATTCTTCATTGATCATTGATCCTTGTTTATTCTTCATCGTTCATTCTTCATTGATCATTGATCCTTGTTCATTCTTCATCGTTCATTCTACATTTATCATTGATCCTTTTTCATTCTTCATCGTTCATTCTTCACTTATCATTGATCCTTGTTCATTCTTCATCGTTCATTCTTCATTTATCATTGATCCTTGTTCATTCTTCATTGATCATTGATTCTTGTTCATTCTTCATCGTTCATTCTTCATTGATCATTGATCCTTGTTCATTCTTCATCGTTCATTCTTCATTGATCATTGTTCCTTGTTCATTGTTCATCGTTCATTCCTCAATGATCATTGATCCTTGTTCATTCTTCATCGTTCATTCTTTATTTATCATTGATCCTTGTTTATTCTTCATCGTTCATTCTTCATTGATCATTATTCCTTGTTCATTCTTCATCGTTCATTCTTCATTGATCATTGATCCTTGTTCATTCTTCATCGTTCATTATTCATTGATCATTGATCCTTGTTCATTCTTCATCGTTCATTCTTTATTGATCATTGAGTCTTGTTCATTCTTCATCGTTCATTCTTCATTGATCATTGATCCTTGTTCATTCTTCAGCGTTCATTCTTCATTGATCATTGATCCTTGTTTATTCTTCATCGTTCATTCTTCATTGATCATTGATCCTAGTTCATTCTTCATCGTTCATTCTTCATCGTTCATTGATCCTTGTTCATTCTTCATCGTTCATTCTTTAATGATCATTGATCCTAGTTCATTCTTCATCGTTCATTCTTCATTGATCATTGATCCTTGTTCATTCTTCATCGTTCAGTCTTCATTGATCATTGATCCTTGTTTATTCTTCATCGTTCATTCTTCATTGATCATTGATCCTTGTTCATTCTTCATTGTTCATTGTTCATTTATCATTGGTTCTTGTTCATTCTTCATCGTTCATTGTTCATTTATCATTGATCCTTGTTCATTCTTCATCGTTCATTCTTCATTGATCATTGATCCTTTTTCATTCTTCATCGTTCATTCTTCATTGATCATTGATCCTTGTTCATTCTTCATCGTTCATTCTTCAGTTATCATTGATCCTTGTTCATTCTTCATTGATCATTGATCCTTGTTCATTCTTCATCGTTCATTCTTCATTGATCATTGATCCTTGTTCATTCTTCATCGTTCATTCTTCATTGATCATTGTTCCTTGTTCATTGTTCATCGTTCATTCCTCAATGATCATTGATCCTTGTTCATTCTTCATCGTTCATCCTTTATTTATCATTGATCCTTGTTTATTCTTCATCGTTCATTCTTCATTGATCATTATTCCTTGTTCATTCTTCATCGTTCATTCTTCATTGATCATTGATCCTTGTTCATTCTTCATCGTTCATTATTCATTGATCATTGATCCTTGTTCATTCTTCATCGTTCATTCCTCAATGATCATTGATCCTTGTTCATTCTTCATCGTTCATTCTTCATTGATCATTGATCCTATTTTATTCTTCATCATTCATTCTTTAATGATCATTGATCCTAGTTCATTCTTCATCATTCATTCTTCATTGATCATTATTCCTTGTTCATTCTTCATCGTTCATTCTTCATTGATCATTGATCCTTGTTCATTCTTCATCGTTCATTCTTCATTGATCATTGATCCTTGTTCATTCTTCATCGTTCATTCTTCATTGATCATTGATCCTTGTTCATTCTTCATCGTTCATTCTTCATCTTTCATTCTTCATCGTTCATTCTTTAATGATCGTTGATCCTAGTTCATTCTTCATCGTTTATTCTTTATTGATCATTGATCCTTGTTCATTCTTCATCGTTTTGTCTTCATTGATCATTGATCCTTGTTCATTGATCATTGATCCTATTTTATTCTTCATCGTTCATTTTTTAATGATCATTGATCCTAGTTCATTCTTAATCGTTCATTGATCCTTGTTCATTCTTCATCGTTCATTCTTTAATGATCATTGATCCTAGTTCATTCTTCATCGTTCATTCTTCATTGTTCATTGATCCTTGTTCATTCTTCATCGTTCATTCTTCATTGATCATTTATCCTTGTTTATTCTTCATCGTTCATTCTTCATTGATCATTGATCCTTGTTCATTCTTCATCGTTCATTCTACATTTATCATTGATCCTTTTTCATTCTTCATCGTTCATTCTTCATTGATCATTGATCCTTGTTCATTCTTCATCGTTCATTCTTCATTTATCATTGATCCTTGTTCATTCTTCATTGATCATTGATCCTTGTTCATTCTTCATCGTTCATTCTTCATTGATCATTGATCCTTGTTCATTCTTCATCGTTCATTCTTCATTGATCATTGTTCCTTGTTCATTGTTCATCGTTCATTCCTCAATGATCATTGATCCTTGTTCATTCTTCATCGTTCATTCTTTATTTATCATTGATCCTTGTTTATTCTTCATCATTCATTCTTCATTGATCATTATTCCTTGTTCATTCTTCATCGTTCATTCTTCATTGATCATTGATCCTTGTTCATTTTTCATCGTTCATTCTTCATTGACCATTGCTCCGATTTCATTCTTCATCGTTCATTCTTCATTGATCATTGATCCTATTTTATTCTTCATCATTCATTCTTTAATGATTATTGATCCTAGTTCATTCTTCATCGTTCATTCTTCATCGTTCATTGATCCTTGTTCATTCTTCATCGTTCATTCTTTAATGATCATTGATCCTAGTTCATTCTTTATTGATCATTGATCCTTGTTCATTCTTCATCGTTCATTCTTCATTGATCATTGATCCTTGTTCATTCTTCATCGTTCATTGTTCATTTATCATTGATCGTTGTTCATTCTTCATCGTTCATTCTTCATTGATCATTGATCCTTGTTCATTCTTCATCGTTCATTCTTCATTGATCATTGATCCTTGTTCATTCTTCATCGTTCATTCTTCATTGATCATTGATCCTTGTTCATTGTTCATTGTTCATTCCTCAATGATCATTGATCCTTGTTCATTCTTCATTGTTCATTCTTCATTGATCATTGATCCTATTTTATTCTTCATCATTCATTCTTTAATGATCATTGATCCTAGTTCATTCTTCATCGTTCATTCTTCATCGTTCATTGATCGTTGTTCATTCTTCATCGTTCATTCTTCATTGATCATTGATCCTTGTTCATTCTTCATTGTTCATTCTTCATTGATCATTGATCCTTGTTCATTCTTCATCATTCATTCTTCATTTATCATTGATCCTTGTTCATTCTTCATTTATCATTGATCCTTGTTCATTCTTCATCGTTCATTCTTCATGGTTCATTCTTCATTGATCATTGATCCTTGTTCATTCTTCATCGTTCATTCTTCATTGATCATTGATCCTTGTTTATTCTTCATCGTTCATTCTTCATTGATCATTAATCCTTGTTCCTTCTTCATCGTTCATTCTACATTTATCATTGATCCTTTTTCATTCTTCATCGTTCATTCTTCATTGACCATTGATTCGATTTCATTTTTCATCGTTTATTCTTCATTGATCATTGATCCTTGTTCAATGTTCATTGTTCATTCCTCAATGATCATTGATCCTTGTTCATTCTTCATCGTTCATTCTTCATTTATTGTTGATCCTTGTTCATTCTTCATCGTTCATTCTTCATGGTTCATTCTTCATTGATCATTGATCCTTGTTCATTCTTCATCGTTCATTCTTCATTGATCATTGATCCTTGTTCATTCTTCATCGTTCATTCTTCATTGATCATTGTTCCTTGTTCATTGTTCATCGTTCATTCCTCAATGATCATTGATCCTTGTTCATTCTTCATCGTTCATTCTTTATTTATCATTGATCCTTGTTTATTCTTCATCATTCATTCTTCATTGATCATTATTCCTTGTTCATTCTTCATCGTTCATTCTTCATTGATCATTGATCCTTGTTCATTTTTCATCGTTCATTCTTCATTGACCATTGCTCCGATTTCATTCTTCATCGTTCATTCTTCATTGATCATTGATCCTATTTTATTCTTCATCATTCATTCTTTAATGATTATTGATCCTAGTTCATTCTTCATCGTTCATTCTTCATCGTTCATTGATCCTTGTTCATTCTTCATCGTTCATTCTTTAATGATCATTGATCCTAGTTCATTCTTTATTGATCATTGATCCTTGTTCATTCTTCATCGTTCATTCTTCATTGATCATTGATCCTTGTTCATTCTTCATCGTTCATTGTTCATTTATCATTGATCGTTGTTCATTCTTCATCGTTCATTCTTCATTGATCATTGATCCTTGTTCATTCTTCATCGTTCATTCTTCATTGATCATTGATCCTTGTTCATTCTTCATCGTTCATTCTTCATTGATCATTGATCCTTGTTCATTGTTCATTGTTCATTCCTCAATGATCATTGATCCTTGTTCATTCTTCATTGTTCATTCTTCATTGATCATTGATCCTATTTTATTCTTCATCATTCATTCTTTAATGATCATTGATCCTAGTTCATTCTTCATCGTTCATTCTTCATCGTTCATTGATCGTTGTTCATTCTTCATCGTTCATTCTTCATTGATCATTGATCCTTGTTCATTCTTCATTGTTCATTCTTCATTGATCATTGATCCTTGTTCATTCTTCATCATTCATTCTTCATTTATCATTGATCCTTGTTCATTCTTCATTTATCATTGATCCTTGTTCATTCTTCATCGTTCATTCTTCATGGTTCATTCTTCATTGATCATTGATCCTTGTTCATTCTTCATCGTTCATTCTTCATTGATCATTGATCCTTGTTTATTCTTCATCGTTCATTCTTCATTGATCATTAATCCTTGTTCCTTCTTCATCGTTCATTCTACATTTATCATTGATCCTTTTTCATTCTTCATCGTTCATTCTTCATTGACCATTGATTCGATTTCATTTTTCATCGTTTATTCTTCATTGATCATTGATCCTTGTTCAATGTTCATTGTTCATTCCTCAATGATCATTGATCCTTGTTCATTCTTCATCGTTCATTCTTCATTGATCATTGATCCTATTTTATTCTTCATCGTTCATTTTATAATGATCATTGATCCTAGTTCATTCTTCATCGTTCATTGATCCTTGTTCATTCTTCATCGTTCATTCTTTAATGATCATTGATCCTAGTTCATTCTTCATCGTTCATTCTTCATTGATCATTGATCCTTGTTCATTCTTCATCGTTCATTCTTCATTGATCATTGATCCTTGTTTATTCTTCATCGTTCATTCTTCATTGATCATTGATCCTAGTTCATTCTTCATCGTTCATTCTACATTTATCATTGATCCTTTTTCATTCTTCATCGTTCATTCTTCATTGATCATTGATCCTTGTTCATTCTTCATCGTTCATTCTTCATTTATCATTGATCCTTGTTCATTCTTCATTTATCATTGATCCTTGTTCATTCTTCATCGTTCATTCTTCATTGATCATTGATCCTTGTTCATTCTTCATCGTTCATTCTTCATTGATCATTGTTCCTTGTTCATTGTTCATCGTTCATTCCTCAATGATCATTGATCCTTGTTCATTCTTCATCGTTCATTCTTTATTTATCATTGATCCTTGTTTCTTCTTCATCGTTCATTCTTCATTGATCATTATTCCTTGTTCATTCTTCATCGTTCATTCTTCATTGATCATTGATCCTTGTTCATTCTTCATCGTTCATTCTTCATTGACCATTGATCCGATTTCATTCTTCATCGCTCATTCTTCATTGATTATTGATCCTTGTTCATTGTTCATTGTTCATTCCTCAATGATCATTGATCCTTGTTCATTCTTCATCGTTCATTCTTCATTGATCATTGATCCTATTTTATTCTTCATCATTCATTCTTTAATGATCATTGATCCTAGTTCATTCTTCATCGTTCACTCTTCATCGTTCATTGATCCTTGTTCATTCTTCATCGTTCATTCTTTAATGATCATTGATCCTAGTTCATTCTTCATCGTTCATTCTTCATTGATCATTGATCCTTGTTCATTCTTCATCGTTCTTTCTTCATTGATCATTGATCCTTGTTCATTGTTCATCGTTCATTCCTCAATGATCATTGATCCTTGTTCATTCTTCATCGTTCATTCTACATTGATCATTGATCCTATTTTATTCTTCATCGTTCATTTTTTAATGATCATTGATCCTAGTTCATTCTTCATCGTTCATTGATCCTTGTTCATTCTTCATCGTTCATTCTTTAATGATCATTGATCCTTGTTCATTCTTCATCGTTCATTCTACATTTATCATTGATCCTTTTTCATTCTTCATCGTTCATTCTTCATTGATCATTGATCCTTGTTCATTCTTCATCGTTCATTCTTCATTTATCATTGATCCTTGTTCATTCTTCATTGATCATTGATCCTTGTTCATTCTTCATCGTTCATTCTTCATTGATCATTGATCCTTGTTCATTCTTCATCGTTCATTCTTCATTGATCATTGTTCCTTGTTCATTGTTCATCGTTCATTCCTCAATGATCATTGATCCTTGTTCATTCTTCATCGTTCATTCTTTATTTATCATTGATCCTTGTTTATTCTTCATCGTTCATTCTTCATTGATCATTATTCCTTGTTCATTCTTCATCGTTCATTCTTCATTGATCATTGATCCTTGTTCATTCTTCATCGTTCATTCTTCATTGATCATTGATCCTATTTTATTCTTCATCGTTCATTTTTTAATGATCATTGATCCTAGTTCATTCTTAATCGTTCATTGATCCTAGTTCATTCTTCATCGTTCATTCTTTAATGATCATTGATCCTAGTTCATTCTTCATCGTTCATTCTTCATTGTTCATTGATCCTTGTTCATTCTTCATCGTTCATTCTTCATTGATCATTGATCCTTGTTCATTTTTCATCGTTCATTCTACATTTATCATTGATCCTTTTTCATTCTTCATCGTTCATTCTTCATGGATCATTGATCCTTGTTCATTCTTCATCGTTCATTCTTCATTTATCAATGATCCTTGTTCATTCTTCATTGATCATTGATCCTTGTTCATTCTTCATCGTTCATTCTTCATTGATCATTGATCCTTGTTCATTCTTCATCGTTCATTCTTCATTGATCATTGTTCCTTGTTCATTGTTCATCGTTCATTCCTCAATGATCATTGATCCTTGTTCATTCTTCATCGTTCATTCTTTATTTATCATTGATCCTTGTTTATTCTTCATCGTTCATTCTTCATTGATCATTATTCCTTGTTCATTCTTCATCGTTCATTCTTCATTGATCATTGATCCTTGTTCATTCTTCATCGTTCATTCTTCATTGATCATTGATCCTTGTTCATTCTTCATCGTTCATTCTTCATTGATCATTGATCCTTGTTCATTCTTCATCGTTCATTCCTCAATGATCATTGATCCTTGTTCATTCTTCATCGTTCATTCTTTATTGATCATTGATCTTATTTTATTCTTCATCATTCATTCTTTAATGATCATTGATCCTAGTTCATTCTTCGTCGTTCATTCTTCATCGTTCATTCTTTAATGATCGTTGATCCTAGTTCATTCTTCATCGTTTATTCTTCATTGATCATTGATCCTTGTTCATTCTTCATCGTTCATTCTTCATTGATCATTGATCCTTGTTCATTTTTCATCGTTCATTCTTCATTGACCATTGTTCCGATTTCATTCTTCATCGTTCATTCTTCATTGATCATTGATCCTATTTTATTCTTCATCATTCATTCTTTAATGATCATTGATCCTAGTTCATTCTTCATCGTTCATTCTTCATCGTTCATTGATCCTTGTTCATTCTTCATCGTTCATTCTTTAATGATCATTGATCCTAGTTCATTCTTTATTGATCATTGATCCTTGTTCATTCTTCATTCTTCATCGTTCATTCTTCATTGATCATTGATCCTTGTTCATTCTTCATCGTTCATTGTTCATTTATCATTGATCCTTGTTCATTCTTCATCGTTCATTCTTCTTTCATCATTGATCCTTATTCATTCTTTATCGTTCATTCTTCATTGATCATTGATCCTTGTTCATTCTTCATCGTTCATTCTTCATTGATCATTGTTCCTTGTTCATTGTTCATCGTTCATTCCTCAATCATCATTGATCCTTGTTCATTTTTCATCGTTCATTCTTCATCGTTCATTCTTTATTGATCATTGATCCTTGTTCATTCTTCATCGTTCATTCTTCATTGATCATTGATCCTTGTTCATTCTTCATTGTTCATTCTTCATTTATCATTGATCCTTGTTCATTCTTCATCATTCATTCTTCATTGATCATTGATCTTTGTTCATTCTTTATCGTTAATTCTTCATTGATCATTGATCCTTGTTCATTCTTCATTGTTCATTGTTCATTTATCATTGATTCTTGTTCATTCTTCATCGTTCATTGTTCATTTATCATTGATCGTTGTTCATTCTTCATCGTTCATTCTTCATTGATCATTGATCCTTGTTCATTCTTCATCGTTCATTCTTCATTGATCATTGATCCTTGTTTATTCTTCATCGTTCATTCTTCATTGATCATTGATCCTTGTTCATTCTTCATCGTTCATTCTTCATTGATCATTGATCCTTGTTCATTCTTCATCGTTCATTCTTCATTGATCATTGTTCCTTGTTCATTGTTCATCGTTCATTCCTCAATGATCATTGATCCTTGTTCATTCTTCATCGTTCATTCTTTATTTATCATTGATCCTTGTTTATTCTTCATCGTTCATTCTTCATTGATCATTATTCCTTGTTCATTCTTCATCGTTCATTCTTCATTGATCATTGATCCTTGTTCATTCTTCATCGTTCATTCTTCATTGATCATTGATCCTTGTTCATTCTTCATCGTTCATTCTTCATTGATCATTGATCCTTGTTCATTCTTCATCGTTCATTCCTCAATGATCATTGATCCTTGTTCATTGTTCATCGTTCATTCTTTATTGATCATTGATCTTATTTTATTCTTCATCATTCATTCTTTAATGATCATTGATCCTAGTTCATTCTTCATCGTTCATTCTTCATCGTTCATTCTTTAATGATCGTTGATCCTAGTTCATTCTTCATCGTTTATTCTTCATTGATCATTGATCCTTGTTCATTCTTCATCGTTCATTCTTCATTGATCATTGATCCTTGTTCATTTTTCATCGTTCATTCTTCATTGACCATTGTTCCGATTTCATTCTTCATCGTTCATTCTTCATTGATCATTGATCCTATTTTATTCTTCATCATTCATTCTTTAATGATCATTGATCCTAGTTCATTCTTCATCGTTCATTCTTCATCGTTCATTGATCCTTGTTCATTCTTCATCGTTCATTCTTTAATGATCATTGATCCTAGTTCATTCTTTATTGATCATTGATCCTTGTTCATTCTTCATTCTTCATCGTTCATTCTTCATTGATCATTGATCCTTGTTCATTCTTCATCGTTCATTGTTCATTTATCATTGATCCTTGTTCATTCTTCATCGTTCATTCTTCTTTCATCATTGATCCTTATTCATTCTTTATCGTTCATTCTTCATTGATCATTGATCCTTGTTCATTCTTCATCGTTCATTCTTCATTGATCATTGTTCCTTGTTCATTGTTCATCGTTCATTCCTCAATCATCATTGATCCTTGTTCATTTTTCATCGTTCATTCTTCATCGTTCATTCTTTATTGATCATTGATCCTTGTTCATTCTTCATCGTTCATTCTTCATTGATCATTGATCCTTGTTCATTCTTCATTGTTCATTCTTCATTTATCATTGATCCTTGTTCATTCTTCATCATTCATTCTTCATTGATCATTGATCTTTGTTCATTCTTTATCGTTAATTCTTCATTGATCATTGATCCTTGTTCATTCTTCATTGTTCATTGTTCATTTATCATTGATTCTTGTTCATTCTTCATCGTTCATTGTTCATTTATCATTGATCGTTGTTCATTCTTCATCGTTCATTCTTCATTGATCATTGATCCTTGTTCATTCTTCATCGTTCATTCTTCATTGATCATTGATCCTTGTTTATTCTTCATCGTTCATTCTTCATTGATCATTGATCCTTGTTCATTCTTCATCGTTCATTCTACATTTATCATTGATCCTTTTTCATTCTTCATCGTTCATTCTTCATCGTTCATTGATCCTTGTTCATTCTTCATCGTTCATTCTTTAATGATCATTGATCCTAGTTCATTCTTCATCGTTCATTCTTCATTGATCATTGATCCTTGTTCATTCTTCATCGTTCATTCTTCATTGATCATTGATCCTTGTTTATTCTTCATCGTTCATTCTTCATTGATCATTGATCCTTGTTCATTCTTCATCGTTCATTCTACATTTATCATTGATCCTTTTTCATTCTTCATCGTTCATTCTTCATTGATCATTGATCCTATTTTATTCTTCATCGTTCATTTTTTAATGATCATTGATCCTAGTTCATTCTTCATCGTTCATTCTTCATCGTTCATTGATCCTTGTTCATTCTTCATCGTTCATTCTTTAATGATCATTGATCCTTGTTCATTCTTCATCGTTCATTCTACATTTATCATTGATCCTTGTTCATTCTTCATTGATCATTGATCCTTGTTCATTCTTCATCGTTCATTCTTCATTGATCATTGATCCTTGTTCATTCTTCATCGTTCATTCTTCATTGATCATTGTTCCTTGTTCATTGTTCATCGTTCATTCCTCAATGATCATTGATCCTTGTTCATTCTTCATCGTTCATTCTTTATTTATCATTGATCGTTGTTTATTCTTCATCGTTCATTCTTCATTGATCATTATTCCTTGTTCATTCTTCATCGTTCATTCTTCATTGATCATTGATCCTTGTTCATTCTTCATCGTTCATTCTTCATTGATCATTGATCCATGTTCATTCTTCATCGTTCATTCTTCATTGATCATTGATCCTTGTTCATTCTTCATCGTTCATTCCTCAATGATCATTGATCCTTGTTAATTCTTCATCGTTCATTCTTTATTGATCATTGATCTTATTTTATTCTTCATCATTCATTCTTTAATGATCATTGATCCTAGTTCATTCTTCATCGTTCATTCTTCATCGTTCATTCTTTAATGATCGTTGATCCTAGTTCATTCTTCATCGTTTATTCTTCATTGATCATTGATCCTTGTTCATTCTTCATCGTTCATTCTTCATTGATCATTGATCCTTGTTCATTTTTCATCGTTCATTCTTCATTGACCATTGTTCCGATTTCATTCTTCATCGTTCATTCTTCATTGATCATTGATCCTATTTTATTCTTCATCATTCATTCTTTAATGATCATTGATCCTAGTTCATTCTTCATCGTTCATTCTTCATCGTTCATTGATCCTTGTTCATTCTTCATCGTTCATTCTTTAATGATCATTGATCCTAGTTCATTCTTTATTGATCATTGATCCTTGTTCATTCTTCATCGTTCATTCTTCATTGATCATTGATCCTTGTTCATTCTTCATCGTTCATTGTTCATTTATCATTGATCCTTGTTCATTCTTCATCGTTCATTCTTCATTGATCATTGTTCCTTGTTCATTATTCATCGTTCATTCCTCAATGATCATTGATCCTTGTTCATTTTTCATCGTTCATTCTTCATCGTTCATTCTTTATTGATCATTGATCCTTGTTCATTCTTCATCGTTCATTCTTCATTGATCATTGATCCTTGTTCATTCTTCATTGTTCATTCTTCATTTATCATTGATCCTTGTTCATTCTTCATCATTCATTCTTCATTGATCATTGATCTTTGTTCATTCTTCATCGTTAATTCTTCATTGATCATTGATCCTTGTTCATTCTTCATTGTTCATTGTTCATTTATCATTGATTCTTGTTCATTCTTCATCGTTCATTGTTCATTTATCATTGATCGTTGTTCATTCTTCATCGTTCATTCTTCATTGATCATTGATCCTTGTTCATTCTTCATCGTTCATTCTTCATTGATCATTGATCCTTGTTTATTCTTCATCGTTCATTCTTCATTGATCATTGATCCTTGTTCATTCTTCATCGTTCATTCTACATTTATCATTGATCCTTTTTCATTCTTCATCGTTCATTCTTCATCGTTCATTGATCCTTGTTCATTCTTCATCGTTCATTCTTTAATGATCATTGATCCTAGTTCATTCTTCATCGTTCATTCTTCATTGATCATTGATCCTTGTTCATTCTTCATCGTTCATTCTTCATTGATCATTGATCCTTGTTTATTCTTCATCGTTCATTCTTCATTGATCATTGATCCTTGTTCATTCTTCATCGTTCATTCTACATTTATCATTGATCCTTTTTCATTCTTCATCGTTCATTCTTCATTGATCATTGATCCTATTTTATTCTTCATCGTTCATTTTTTAATGATCATTGATCCTAGTTCATTCTTAATCGTTCATTGATCCTTGTTCATTCTTCATCGTTCATTCTTTAATGATCATTGATCCTAGTTCATTCTTCATCGTTCATTCTTCATTGTTCATTGATCCTTGTTCATTCTTCATCGTTCATTCTTCATTGATCATTGATCCTTGTTTATTCTTCATCGTTCATTCTTCATTGATCATTGATCCTTGTTCATTCTTCATCGTTCATTCTACATTTATCATTGATCCTTTTTCATTCTTCATTGTTCATTCTTCATTGATCATTGATCCTTGTTCATTCTTCATCGTTCATTCTTCATTTATCATTGATCCTTGTTCATTCTTCATTGATCATTGATCCTTGTTCATTCTTCATCGTTCATTCTTCATTGATCATTGATCCTTGTTCATTCTTCATCGTTCATTCTTCATTGATCATTGTTCCTTGTTCATTGTTCATCGTTCATTCCTCAATGATCATTGATCCTTGTTCATTCTTCATCGTTCATTCTTTATTTATCATTGATCCTTGTTTATTCTTCATCGTTCATTCTTCATTGATCATTATTCCTTGTTCATTCTTCATCGTTCATTCTTCATTGATCATTGATCCTTGTTCATTCTTCATCGTTCATTCTTCATTGATCATTGATCCTTGTTCATTCTTCATCGTTCATTCTTCATTGATCATTGATCCTTGTTCATTCTTCATCGTTCATTCCTCAATGATCATTGATCCTTGTTCATTCTTCATCGTTCATTCTTCATTGATCATTGATCCTATTTTATTCTTCATCATTCATTCTTTAATGATCATTGATCCTAGTTCATTCTTCATCGTTCATTCTTCATCGTTCATTCTTTAATGATCGTTGATCCTAGTTCATTCTTCATCGTTTATTCTTCATTGATCATTGATCCTTGTTCATTTTTCATCGTTCATTCTTCATTGACCATTGTTCCGATTTCATTCTTCATCGTTCATTCTTCATTGATCATTGATCCTATTTTATTCTTCATCATTCATTCTTTAATGATCATTGATCCTAGTTCATTCTTCATCGTTCATTCTTCATCGTTCATTGATCCTTGTTCATTCTTCATCGTTCATTCTTTAATGATCATTGATCCTAGTTCATTCTTTATTGATCATTGATCCTTGTTCATTCTTCATCGTTCATTCTTCATTGATCATTGATCCTTGTTCATTCTTCATCGTTCATTGTTCATTTATCATTGATCCTTGTTCATTCTTCATCGTTCATTCTTCTTTAATCATTGATCCTTGTTCATTCTTTATCGTTCATTCTTCATTGATCATTGATCCTTGTTCATTCTTCATCGTTCATTCTTCATTGATCATTGTTCCTTGTTCATTGTTCATCGTTCATTCCTCAATGATCATTGATCCTTGTTCATTTTTCATCGTTCATTCTTTATTTATCATTGATCCTTGTTTATTCTTCATCGTTCATTCTTCATTGATCATTATTCCTTGTTCATTCTTCATCGTTCATTCTTCATTGATCATTGATCCTTGTTCATTCTTCATCGTTCATTCTTCATTGACCATTGATCCGATTTCATTCTTCATCGCTCATTCTTCATTGATCATTGATCCTTGTTCATTGTTCATTGTTCATTCCTCAATGATCACTGATCCTTGTTCATTCTTCATCGTTCATTCATCATTGATCATTGATCCTATTTTATTCTTCATCATTCATTCTCTAATGATCATTGATCCTAGTTCATTCTTCATCATTCATTCTTCATCGTTCATTGATCCTTGTTCATTCTTCATCGTTCATTCTTTAATGATCATTGATCCTAGTTCATTCTTCATCGTTCATTCTTCATTGATCATTGATCCTTGTTCATTCTTCATCGTTCTTTCTTCATTGATCATTGATCCTTGTTCATTGTTCATCGTTCATTCCTCAATGATCATTGATCCTTGTTCATTCTTCATCGTTCATTCTTCATTGATCATTGATCCTATTTTATTCTTCATCGTTCATTTTTTAATGATCATTGATCCTAGTTCATTCTTCATCGTTCATTCTTCATCGTTCATTGATCCTTGTTCATTCTTCATCGTTCATTCTTTAATGATCATTGATCCTTGTTCATTCTTCATCGTTCATTCTACATTCATCATTGATCCTTTTTCATTCTTCATCGTTCATTCTTCATTGATCATTGATCCTTGTTCATTCTTCATCGCTCATTCTTCATTTATCATTGATCCTTGTTCATTCTTCATTGATCATTGATCCTTGTTCATTCTTCATCGTTCATTCTTCATTGATCATTGATCCTTGTTCATTCTTCATCGTTCATTCTTCATTGATCATTGTTCCTTGTTCATTGTTCATCGTTCATTCCTCAATGATCATTGATCCTTGTTCATTCTTCATCGTTCATTCTTTAATGATCATTGATCCTTGTTCATTCTTCATCGTTCATTCTACATTCATCATTGATCCTTTTTCATTCTTCATCGTTCATTCTTCATTGATCATTGATCCTTGTTCATTCTTCATCGTTCATTCTTCATTTATCATTGATCCTTGTTCATTCTTCATTGATCATTGATCCTTGTTCATTCTTCATCGTTCATTCTTCATTGATCATTGATCCTTGTTTATTCTTCATCGTTCATTCTTCATTGATCATTGATCCTTGTTCATTCTTCATCGTTCATTCTACATTTATCATTGATCCTTTTTCATTCTTCATCGTTCATTCTTCATTGATCATTGATCCTATTTTATTCTTCATCGTTCATTCTTCATTTATCATTGATCCTTGTTCATTCTTCATTGATCATTGATCCTTGTTCATTCTTCATCGTTCATTCTTCATTGATCATTGATCCTTGTTCATTCTTCATCGTTCATTCATCATTGATCATTGTTCCTTGTTCATTGTTCATCGTTCATTCCTCAATGATCATTGATCCTTGTTCATTCTTCATCGTTCATTCTTTATTTATCATTGATCCTTGTTTATTCTTCATCGTTCATTCTTCATTGATCATTATTCCTTGTTCATTCTTCATCGTTCATTCTTCATTGATCATAGATCCTTGTTCATTCTTCATCGTTCATTCTTCATTGACCATTGATCCGATTTCATTCTTCATCGCTCATTCTTCATTGATCATTGATCCTTGTTCATTGTTCATTGTTCATTCCTCAATGATCATTGATCCTTGTTCATTCTTCATCGTTCATTCTTCATTGATCATTGATCCTATTTTATTCTTCATCATTCATTCTCTAATGATCATTGATCCTAGTTCATTCTTCATCGTTCATTCTTCATCATTCATTGATCCTTGTTCATTCTTCATCGTTCATTCTTTAATGATCATTGATCCTAGTTCATTCTTCATCGTTCATTCTTCATTGATCATTGATCCTTGTTCATTCTTCATCGTTCTTTCTTCATTGATCATTGATCCTTGTTCATTGTTCATCGTTCATTCCTCAATGATCATTGATCCTTGTTCATTCTTCATCGTTCATTCTTCATTGATCATTGATCCTATTTTATTCTTCATCGTTCATTTTTTAATGATCATTGATCCTAGTTCATTCTTCATCGTTCATTCTTCATCGTTCATTGATCCTTGTTCATTCTTCATCGTTCATTCTTTAATGATCATTGATCCTAGTTCATTCTTCATCGTTCCTTCTTCATTGATCATTGATCCTTGTTCATTCTTCATCGTTCATTCTTCATTGATCATTGATCCTTGTTCATTCTTCATTGATCATTGATCCTTGTTCATTCTTCATCGTTCATTCTTCATTGATCATTGATCCTTGTTCATTCTTCATCGTTCATTCTTCATTCATCATTGTTCCTTGTTCATTGTTCATCGTTCATTCCTCAATGATCATTGATCCTTGTTCATTCTTCATCGTTCATTCTTTATTTATCATTGATCTTTTTTTATTCTTTATCGTTCATTCTTCATTGATCATTATTCCTTGTTCATTCTTCATCGTTCATTCTTCATTGATCATTGATCCTTGTTCATTCTTCATCGTTCATTCTTCATTGACCATTGATCCGATTTCATTCTTCATCATTCATTCCTAAATGATCATTAATCCTTGTTCATTCTTCATCGTTCATTCCTAAATGATCATTGATCCTTGTTCATTCTTCATCGTTCATTCTTCATTGATCATTGATCCTATTTTATTCTTCATCGTTCATTTTTTAATGATCATTGATCCTAGTTCATTCTTCATCGTTCATTGATCCTTGTTCATTCTTCATCGTTCATTCTTTAATGATCATTGATCCTAGTTCATTCTTCATCGTTCATTCTTCATTGATCATTGATCCTTGTTTATTCTTCATCGTTCATTCTTCATTGATCATTGATCCTTGTTCATTCTTCATCGTTCATTCTACATTTATCATTGATCCTTTTTCATTCTTCATCGTTCATTCTTCATTGATCATTGATCCTTGTTCATTCTTCATCGTTCATTCTTCATTTATCATTGATCCTTGTTCATTCTTCATTGATCATTGATCCTTGTTCATTCTTCATCGTTCATTCTTCATTGATCATTGATCCTTGTTCATTCTTCATCGTTCATTCTTCATTGATCATTGATCCTTGTTCATTCTTCATCGTTCATTCTTCATTGATCATTGATCCTTGTTCATTCTTCATCGTTCATTCTTCATTGATCATTGTTCCTTGTTCATTCTTCATCGTTCATTCCTCAATGATCATTGATCCTTGTTCATTCTTCATCGTTCATTCTTTATTTATCATTGATCCTTGTTTATTCTTCATCGTTCATTCTTCATTGATCATTATTCCTTGTTCATTCTTCATCGTTCATTCTTCATTGATCATTGATCCTTGTTCATTCTTCATCGTTCATTCTTCATTGACCATTGATCCGATTTCATTCTTAATCGTTCATTCTTCATTGATCATTGATCCTTGTTCATTGTTCATTGTTCATTCCTCAATGATCATTGATCCTTGTTCATTCTTCATCGTTCATTCTTCATTGATCATTGATCCTATTTTATTCTTCATCATTCATTCTTTAATGATCATTGATCCTAGTTCATTCTTCATCGTTTATTGATCCTTGTTCATTCTTCATCGTTCATTCTTTAATGATCATTGATCCTAGTTCATTCTTTATTGATCATTGATCCTTGTTCATTCTTCATCGTTCATTCTTCATTGATCATTGATCCTTGTTCATTCTTCATCGTTCATTCTTCTTTAATCATTGATCCTTGTTCATTCTTCATCGTTCATTCATCATTGATCATTGATCCTTGTTCATTCTTCATCGTTCATTCTTCATTGATCATTGTTCCTTGTTCATTCTTCATCGTTCATTCCTCAATGATCATTGATCCTTGTTCATTTTTCATCGTTCATTCTTTATTGATCATTGATCCTTGTTCATTCTTCATCGTTCATTCTTCATTGATCATTGATCTTTGTTCATTCTTCATCGTTAATTCTTCATTGATCATTGATCCTTGTTCATTCTTCATCGTTCATTGTTCATTCATCATTGATTCTTGTTCATTCTTCATCGTTCATTGTTCATTTATCATTGATCCTTGTTCATTCTTCATCGTTCATTCTTCATTCATCATTGATCCTTGTTCATTCTTCATCGTTCATTCTTCATTGATCATTGATCCTTGTTCTTTCTTCTTCGTTCATTCTTCATTGATCATTGATCCTTGTTCATTGTTCATTGTTCATTCCTCAATGATCATTGATCCTTGTTCATTCTTCATCGTTCATTCTTCATTGATCATTGATCCTATTTTATTCTTCATCATTCATTCTTTAATGATCATTGATCCTAGTTCATTCTTCATCGTTCATTCTTCATTGTTCATTGATCCCTGTTCATTCTTCATCGTTCATTCTTCATTGATCATTGATCCTTGTTCATTCTTCATTGTTCATTATTCTTTGATCATTGATCCTTGTTCATTCTTCATCGTTCATTCTTCATGGTTCATTCTTCATTGATCATTGATCCTTGTTCATTCTTCATCGTTCATTCTTCTTTGATCATTGTTCCTTGTTCATTCTTCATCGTTCATTCCTCAATGATCATTGATCCTTGTTCATTCTTCATCGTTCATTCTTTATTTATCATTGATCCTTGTTTATTCTTCATCGTTCATTCTTCATTGATCATTATTCCTTGTTCATTCTTCATCGTTCATTCTTCATTGATCATTGATCCTTGTTCATTCTTCATCGTTCATTCTTCATTGACCATTGATCCGATTTCATTCTTCATCGTTTATTCTTCATTGATCATTGATCCTTGTTCATTGTTCATTGTTCATTCCTCAATGATCATTGATCCTTGTTCATTCTTCATCGTTCATTCTTCATTGATCATTGATCCTATTTTATTCTTCATCGTTCATTTTTTAATGATCATTGATCCTAGTTCATTCTTCATCGTTCATTCTTCATTGATCATTGATCCTTGTTCATTCTTCATCGTTCATTCTTCATTGATCATTGATCCTTGTTTATTCTTCATCGTTCATTCTTCATTGATCATTGATCCTTGTTCATTCTTCATCGTTCATTCTACATTTATCATTGATCCTTTTTCATTCTTCATCGTTCATTCTTCATTGATCTTTGATCCTTGTTCATTCTTCATCGTTCATTCTTCATTTATCATTGATCCTTGTTCATTCTTCATTGATCATTGATCCTTGTTCATTCTTCATCGTTCATTCTTCATTGATCATTGATCCTTGTTCATTCTTCATCGTTCATTCTTCATTGATCTTTGTTCCTTGTTTATTCTTCATCGTTCATTCCTCAATGATCATTGATCCTTGTTCATTCTTCATCGTTCATTCTTTATTTATCATTGATCCTTGTTTATTCTTCATCGTTCATTCTTCATTGATCATTATTCCTTGTTCATTCTTCATCGTTCATTCTTCATTGATCATTGATCCTTGTTCATTCTTCATCGTTCATTCTTCATTGACCATTGATCCGATTTCATTCTTCATCGTTCATTCTTCATTAATCATTGATCCTTGTTCATTGTTCATTGTTCATTCCTCAATGATCATTGATCCTTGTTCATTCTTCATCGTTCATTCTTCATTGATCATTGATCCTATTTTATTCTTCATCATTAATTCTTTAATGATCATTTATCCTAGTTCATTCTTCATCGTTCATTCTTCATCGTTCATTGATCCTTGTTCATTCTTCATCGTTCATTCTTTAATGATCATTGATCCTAGTTCATTCTTTATTGATCATTGATCCTTGTTCATTCTTCATCGTTCATTCTTCATTGATCATTGATCCTTGTTCATTCTTCATCGTTCATTCTTCATTTATCATTGATCCTTGTTCATTCTTCATCGTTCATTCTTCTTTAATCATTGATCCTTGTTCATTCTTCATCGTTCATTCTTCATTGATCATTGATCCTTGTTCATTCTTCATCGTTCATTCTTCATTGATCATTGTTCCTTGTTCATTGTTCATCGTTCATTCCTATATGATCATTGATCCTTGTTCATTCTTCATCGTTCATTCTTCATCGTTCATTCTTTATTGATCATTGATCCTTGTTCATTCTTCATCGTTCATTCTTCATTGATCATTGATCCTTGTTCATTCTTCATCGTTCATTCTTCATTTATCATTGATCCTTGTTCATTCTTCATCATTCATTCTTCATTGATCATTGTTCATTCTTCATCGTTAATTCTTCATTGATCATTGATCCTTGTTCATTCTTCATTGTTCATTGTTCATTTATCATTGATTCTTGTTCATTCTTCATCGTTCATTGTTCATTTATCATTGATCCTTGTTCATTCTTCATCGTTCATTCTTCATTGATCATTGATCCTTGTTCATTCTTCATCGTTCATTCTTCATTGATCATTGATCCTTGTTCATTCTTCATCGTTCATTCTTCATTGATCATTGATCCTTGTTCATTGTTCATTGTTCATTCCTCAATGATCATTGATCCTTGTTCATTCTTCATCGTTCATTCTTCATTGATCATTGATCCTATTTTATTCTTCATCATTCATTCTTTAATGATCATTGATCCTAGTTCATTCTTCATCGTTTATTGATCCTTGTTCATTCTTCATCGTTCATTCTTTAATGATCATTGATCCTAGTTCATTCTTTATTGATCATTGATCCTTGTTCATTCTTCATCGTTCATTCTTCATTGATCATTGATCCTTGTTCATTCTTCATCGTTCATTCTTCATTTATCATTGATCCTTGTTCATTCTTCATCGTTCATTCTTCTTTAATCATTGATCCTTGTTCATTCTTCATCGTTCATTCATCATTGATCATTGATCCTTGTTCATTCTTCATCGTTCATTCTTCATTGATCATTGTTCCTTGTTCATTCTTCATCGTTCATTCCTCAATGATCATTGATCCTTGTTCATTTTTCATCGTTCATTCTTTATTGATCATTGATCCTTGTTCATTCTTCATCGTTCATTCTTCATTGATCATTGATCTTTGTTCATTCTTCATCGTTAATTCTTCATTGATCATTGATCCTTGTTCATTCTTCATCGTTCATTGTTCATTCATCATTGATTCTTGTTCATTCTTCATCGTTCATTGTTCATTTATCATTGATCCTTGTTCATTCTTCATCGTTCATTCTTCATTGATCATTGATCCTTGTTCATTCTTCATCGTTCATTCTTCATTGATCATTGATCCTTGTTCTTTCTTCTTCGTTCATTCTTCATTGATCATTGATCCTTGTTCATTGTTCATTGTTCATTCCTCAATGATCATTGATCCTTGTTCATTCTTCATCGTTCATTCTTCATTGATCATTGATCCTATTTTATTCTTCATCATTCATTCTTTAATGATCATTGATCCTAGTTCATTCTTCATCGTTCATTCTTCATTGTTCATTGATCCTTGTTCATTCTTCATCGTTCATTCTTCATTGATCATTGATCCTTGTTCATTCTTCATTGTTCATTATTATTTGATCATTGATCCTTGTTCATTCTTCATCGTTCATTCTTCATGGTTCATTCTTCATTGATCATTGATCCTTGTTCATTCTTCATCGTTCATTCTTCATTGATCATTGATCCTTGTTCATTCTTCATCGTTCATTCTTCTTTGATCAATGTTCCTTGTTCATTCTTCATCGTTCATTCCTCAATGATCATTGATCCTTGTTCATTCTTCATCGTTCATTCTTTATTTATCATTGATCCTTGTTTATTCTTCATCGTTCATTCTTCATTGATCATTATTCCTTGTTCATTCTTCATCGTTCATTCTTCATTGATCATTGATCCTTGTTCATTCTTCATCGTTCATTCTTCATTGACCATTGATCCGATTTCATTCTTCATCGTTTATTCTTCATTGATCATTGATCCTTGTTCATTGTTCATTGTTCATTCCTCAATGATCATTGATCCTTGTTCATTCTTCATCGTTCATTCTTCATTGATCATTGATCCTATTTTATTCTTCATCGTTCATTTTTTAATGATCATTGATCCTAGTTCATTCTTCATCGTTCATTCTTCATTGATCATTGATCCTTGTTCATTCTTCATCGTTCATTCTTCATTGATCATTGATCCTTGTTTATTCTTCATCGTTCATTCTTCATTGATCATTGATCCTTGTTCATTCTTCATCGTTCATTCTACATTTATCATTGATCCTTTTTCATTCTTCATCGTTCATTCTTCATTGATCTTTGATCCTTGTTCATTCTTCATCGTTCATTCTTCATTTATCATTGATCCTTGTTCATTCTTCATTCTTCATTGATCATTGATCCTTGTTCATTCTTCATCGTTCATTCTTCATTGATCATTGATCCTTGTTCATTCTTCATCGTTCATTCTTCATTGATCTTTGTTCCTTGTTTATTCTTCATCGTTCATTCCTCAATGATCATTGATCCTTGTTCATTCTTCATCGTTCATTCTTTATTTATCATTGATCCTTGTTTATTCTTCATCGTTCATTCTTCATTGATCATTATTCCTTGTTCATTCTTCATCGTTCATTCTTCATTGATCATTGATCCTTGTTCATTCTTCATCGTTCATTCTTCATTGACCATTGATCCGATTTCATTCTTCATCGTTCATTCTTCATTAATCATTGATCCTTGTTCATTGTTCATTGTTCATTCCTCAATGATCATTGATCCTTGTTCATTCTTCATCGTTCATTCTTCATTGATCATTGATCCTATTTTATTCTTCATCATTAATTCTTTAATGATCATTTATCCTAGTTCATTCTTCATCGTTCATTCTTCATCGTTCATTGATCCTTGTTCATTCTTCATCGTTCATTCTTTAATGATCATTGATCCTAGTTCATTCTTTATTGATCATTGATCCTTGTTCATTCTTCATCGTTCATTCTTCATTGATCATTGATCCTTGTTCATTCTTCATCGTTCATTCTTCATTTATCATTGATCCTTGTTCATTCTTCATCGTTCATTCTTCTTTAATCATTGATCCTTGTTCATTCTTCATCGTTCATTCTTCATTGATCATTGATCCTTGTTCATTCTTCATCGTTCATTCTTCATTGATCATTGTTCCTTGTTCATTGTTCATCGTTCATTCCTATATGATCATTGATCCTTGTTCATTCTTCATCGTTCATTCTTCATCGTTCATTCTTTATTGATCATTGATCCTTGTTCATTCTTCATCGTTCATTCTTCATTGATCATTGATCCTTGTTCATTCTTCATCGTTCATTCTTCATTTATCATTGATCCTTGTTCATTCTTCATCATTCATTCTTCATTGATCATTGTTCATTCTTCATCGTTAATTCTTCATTGATCATTGATCCTTGTTCATTCTTCATTGTTCATTGTTCATTTATCATTGATTCTTGTTCATTCTTCATCGTTCATTGTTCATTTATCATTGATCCTTGTTCATTCTTCATCGTTCATTCTTCATTGATCATTGATCCTTGTTCATTCTTCATCGTTCAT